>NC_091346.1:8986792-9164292 GCF_038502225.1 Cherax quadricarinatus
GGTGAAGGAGAGACAGGGACTGAAGGAGTGGTGAAAGATAGACAGGGACTAAAGGAGGGGTGAAGGAGAGAGTGGGACTGAAGGAGGGATGGAGAGAGAGGGACTGAAGGAGGGGTGAAGGAGAGAGGGGGACTGAAGGAGGGGTGAAGGAGAGAGGGGGTGAAGGAGAGAGGGGGACTGAAGGAGGGGTGAAGGAGAGAGGGGGACTGAAGGAAGGGTGAAGGAGACTGAAGGAGGGGTGAAAGAGAGAAGGACTGAAGGAGGGGTGAAAGAGAGAAGGACTGAAGGAGGGGTGAAGGAGACTGAAGGAGGGGTGAAAGAGAGAAGGACTGAAGGAGGGGTGAAAGAGAGAGAAGGACTGAAGGACGGGTGAAAGAGAGAGAAGGACTGAAGGAGGGGTGAAAGAGAGAGAAGGACTGAAGGAGGGGTGAAAGAGAGAGAAGGACTGAAGGAGGGGTGAAAGAGAGAGAAGGACTGAAGGAGGGGTGAAAGAGAGAGAAGGACTGAAGGAGGGGTGAAAGAGAGAGAAGGACTGAAGGAGGGGTGAAAGAGAGAGAAGGACTGAAGGAGGGGTGAAAGAGAGAGAAGGACTGAAGGAGGGGTGAAAGAGAGAGAAGGACTGAAGGAGGGGTGAAAGAGAGAGAAGGACTGAAGGAGGGGTGAAAGAGAGAGAAGGACTGAAGGAGGGGTGAAAGAGAGAGAAGGACTGAAGGAGGGGTGAAGGAGAGAGAAGGACTGAAGGAGGGGTGAAAGAGAGAGAAGGACTGAAGGAGGGGTGAAAGAGAGAGAAGGACTGAAGGAGGGGTGAAAGAGAGAGAAGGACTGAAGGAGGGGTGAAAGAGAGAGAAGGACTGAAGGAGGGGTGAAAGAGAGATATGGACTGAAGGAGGGGTGAAAGAGAGGGACTGAAGAGGGGTGAAGGAGAGAGAGACTGAAGGAGGGGTGAAGGAGAGAGAGGGACTGAAGGAGGGGTGAAAGAGAGGGACTGAAGAGGGGTGAAGGAGAGAGAGACTGAAGGAGGGATGAAGGAGAGAGAGGGGCTGAAGGAGGGATGAAGGAGGGTGAGGGACTGAAGGAGGGGTGAAGGAGAGACTGAAGGAGGGGTGAAGGAGAGAGGGACTGAAGGAGGGGTGAAGGAGAGAGAGGGACTGAAGGAGGGGTGAAGGAGAGAGAGGGACTGAAGGAGGGGTGAAGGAGAGGGACTGAAGGAGGGGTGAAGGAGAGAGACTGAAGGAGGGGTGAAGGAAACTGAATGAGGGATGAAGGAAAGAGGGGCTGAAGGAGGGATGAAGAGGGAGAGGGACTGAAGGAGGGGTGAAGGAAAGAGGGACTGATGGAGGGGTGAAGGAGAGGGGGACTGAAGGAGGGGTGAAGAAGAGAGGGACTGAAGGAGGGGTGAAGGAGAGGGACTGAAGGAGGGGTGAAGGAGAGGGACTGAAGGAGGGGTGAAGGAGAGGGACTGAAGGAGGGGGTGAAGGAGAGAGTGGGACTGAAGGAGGGATGAAGAGGGACTGAAGGAGGGGTGGAGGAGAGGGACTGAAGGAGGGGTGAAGGAGAGAGAGGGACTGAGGGAGGGGTGAAGGAGAGAGAGGGACTGAGGGAGGGATGGAGAGAGACTGAATGAGGGGTGAAGGAGAGGGACTGAAGGAGGGGTGAAGGAGAGGGACTAAAGGAGGGATGGAGAGAGGACTGAAGGAGGGGTGAAGGAGAGAGAGGGGCTGAAGGAGGGGTGAAGGAGAGGGACTGAAAGACGGGTGAAGGAGAGAGACTGAAGGAGGGGTAAAGGAGAAAGGGGCTGAATGAGGGGTGAAGGAGAGAGACGGACTGAATGAAGGATGGATAGGAAATGAAGGAGGGGTGAAGGAGAGAGACTCCTCTAGGTAAATGAGATCCTCCTAAGAACAGATCTTCTTGTGTTTCATGTCTTGCTGTAAATATTCCAAGTATCTCAAGTCACAATATACTACACACAACAAAGACAATACCGTGACTGGAACAATACACAAATAACCCGCACATAGAAGACAGGAGCTTACCACGACGTATCGGTCCGACTTGTGTGACTTTGTATATGGTCCAAGTCGGACCGAAACGTCGTCGTAAGCTCCTCTTTTCTATGTGCGGGTTATTTGTGTACTATACACATATATCATGACAACCTACATTTATACTGATGTAAGTGAAATAGTTTGATAAATTATAATGTAAGCTTCAAGTGTGGGCAAAATGCAGCCTGAAGAAATTCTATCTAATTCTTTGGGCGTTTACAAAAATTTAAAAAAAAAAAAAATAGTTTATCCTCGAAGAAAATAATTTTGAATCTTTCATGAGGTAACAAGAGAAGTGGAGGTGGAGCAGTCGTAGCGTCGAGGTGGAGCAGTCGTAGCGTCGAGGTGGAGCAGTCGTAGCGTCTAGGTGGAGCAGTCGTAGCGTCGAGGTGGAGCAGTCGTAGCGTCGAGGTGGAGCAGTCGTAGCGTCGAGGTGGAGCAGTCGTAGCGTCTAGGTGGAGCAGTCGTAGCGTCGAGGTGGAGCAGTCGTAGCGGCGAGGTGGAGCAGTCGTAGCGGCGAGGTGGAGCAGTCGTAGCGGCGAGGTGGAGCAGTCGTAGCGTCGAGGTGGAGCAGTCGTAGCGTCGAGGTGGAGCAGTCGTAGCGTCGAGGTGGAGCAGTCGCAGCGGCGAGGTGGAGCAGTCGCAGCGGCGAGGTGGAGCAGTCGCAGCGGCGAGGTGGAGCAGTCGTAGCGTCGAGGTGGAGCAGTCGTAGCGGCGAGGTGGAGCAGTCGCAGCGGCGAGGTGGAGCAGTCGTAGCGGCGAGGTGGAGCAGTCGCAGCGGCGAGGTGGAGCAGTCGTAGCGTCGAGGTAGAGCAGTCGTAGCGTCGAGGTGGAGCAGTCGTAGCGTCGAGGTGGAGCAGTCGTAGCGTCGAGGTGGAGCAGTCGTAGCGTCGAGGTGGAGCAGTCGTAGCGTCGAGGTGGAGCAGTCGTAGCGTCGAGGTGGAGCAGTCGTAGCGTCGAGGTGGAGCAGTCGTAGCGTCGAGGTGGAGCAGTCGTAGAGGCGAGGTGGAGCAGTCGTAGAGGCGAGGTGGAGCAGTCGCAGCGGCGAGGTGGAGCAGTCGTAGCGGCGAGGTGGAGCAGTCGCAGCGGCGAGGTGGAGCAGTCGCAGCGGCGAGGTGGAGCAGTCGCAGCGGCGAGGTGGAGCAGTCGCAGCGGCGAGGTGGAGCAGTCGCAGCGGCGAGGTGGAGCAGTCGCAGCGGCGAGGTGGAGCAGTCGCAGCGGCGAGGTGGAGCAGTCGCAGCGGCGAGGTGGAGCAGTCGCAGCGGCGAGGTGGAGCAGTCGCAGCGGCGAGGTGGAGCAGTCGCAGCGGCGAGGTGGAGCAGTCGTAGCAGCGAGGTGGAGCAGTCGTAGCGGCGAGGTGGAGCAGTCGCAGCGGCGAGGTGGAGCAGTCGCAGCGGCGAGGTGGAGCAGTCGCAGCGGCGAGGTGGAGCAGTCGCAGCGGCGAGGTGGAGCAGTCGCAGCGGCGAGGTGGAGCAGTCGCAGCGGCGAGGTGGAGCAGTCGCAGCGGCGAGGTGGAGCAGTCGCAGCGGCGAGGTGGAGCAGTCGCAGCGGCGAGGTGGAGCAGTCGCAGCGGCGAGGTAGAGCAGTCGCAGCGGCGAGGTAGAGCAGTCGCAGCGGCGAGGTGGAGCAGTCGCAGTGGCGAGGTGGAGCAGTCGTAGCGGCGAGGTGGAGCAGTCGTAGCAGCGAGGTGGAGCAGTCGTAGCAGCGAGGTGGAGCAGTCGTAGCAGCGAGGTGGAGCAGTCGTAGCAGCGAGGTGGAGCAGTCGTAGCAGCGAGGTGGAGCAGTCGTAGCAGCGAGACGTTGTAACACTTAAGGTGTGTGCTTTAGCTAAATTTCGCACAGCTGAATAATTCACGAAATCGTAATGACACGATTGCAAACAAACCATACTCGGGCGGGGTTAGAACCCGCGATCCGAGTCTCAAAACTCCAGACCGTTGCCTTAGCCACTGGACCAGCTACCCACGATAAGATTCATCCAACCAGGTACATTTATACACCATAGTAAGGTTAGCTGGAGATTTGTCTGTAAAAACTTGCATTTGTGGTCACAGTGGTGCCTATGCTAACCTTCCTATGGTGTATAAATGTACCTAGTTGGATGAATCTTATTATGGCTACCTGGCCCAGTGGCTAACGCGTCGGTCTGGAGTTTTGAGACACTGATCGCGGGCTCTAACCCCGCCCGCGGTATTTTTTTTTTTTTAGCTGAATGCTGAAAGTTATATCTCTGATTTTGCTTTTATTGATAATATCATCTACCACATGAACGAATTCACTTCAAAACTGCAAGGAAAATGTTCCACTGGATAAGAGTTGTATCACCGTAAGAGCAAATTTATGGCAGAATTGATTACTGCCATAAATTTCTTGACTCGCATAAGGAAGCTAAACATCGTTTACGTAATTTTAAAAATGATGGAATATGCCACGTCCAGAGTTGCTCTCCTGTTTCAGATGATGTTGATAAAGCCTCCATTATCCTTCAACTTGAGCTTATTGACCAGCTATGTGATCCATTGCTTTTGAAGCAATTCAACTCACTCACGTTTCCAAGTTTGTAAGCATTTCCAAAATTCATGCATAGAGGCTTGTAATGCTTGGGTCAGCATTTATATGTTAGCAGATATTTTCTGTGATGAACCACAACAAATCAAAACTTAAATCTACGATGATTGATGATCACCTGTACTCGTCACTGCAACAACGGTGAGGACACTGGAACTCTGCCAGTTTGGTCAAAACACAACAGCAGTGACCTTTCCACTGAAAGAACTTCTCGAATTTAGTCAAAATTTACTAACTGCAAATGGAAAACACTAATTTAAGCAATTATTAAATATTTACACTAGCGTTATAATATTGAGTGACTTGCTAAATTACCTAAACTGGCAAAGTTAGTGATGTATATCACCAGGTAAGATATATCACTCACGGAACAGTGAGAGAAGAGAGACAGAGATATTAAAAAAGAGACGAAAGAATGGGTAGAGAGGAAAGGATATGGAAGAAAGACATGAGATGGGGGAAGAGGAAGACTGGGTTACATAGCAATATGGGTTAAAGGAAAAAAGGGAGGAATCAGCTAATTCATACCATTAAAACAATGCCATTATCAGAGTTATAAATAATAACAATAAGATTTTGGTCCTTGCAAAAAAAAATTTAAGACATCGAAGGACAGAGGCAGAGTGACCCGAAAAAGAATCACCGTCATCATCATTCCCTTCATCACTGTCTTGCCAGAGCCGCGCCGATACTACAGTTCAAAAACTGCAACATGTCTCCACCCCTTCTTCAGAGTACAGACTCTGTACTTCTCAACTCCAGACAAAATTTCGGCTAACTAGTGTTGCTGAACCCGTACCCCGCCTTCCTTTACTGACATACACGCCCTCAAAATCATTCTGTTTTGTTCCATCCTCTCTCAATAACCAAATCACCTCAATAACCCTTCTTCAACCCTCTGGAAAATGCTTTTATTAACCCCACACCTCCTAATCCCCATAAGTTCACACATAATGTTCACACCACACATTGCCCTCAGACACGACATCTCCACTTCCTCCAGTATTCACCACACATGCTTCTCACCCATATCAGATCGTTAGTACCAATACACTCATACATTTCCTTCTTCCATTGATAATGTTCTTTGTCTCCACAGATTCCTCAATACACTTACCTTTTTACCGTCGTCCCTCATAGACCCATCTGTTGACAAGTTCATTCCCAATCATCTGAACACATTCACTTCCTCCCTATTCCCTCCCTCAAATCTTTCATTTCCTAGTTTTTTTTATTTTGGTATTCTCATCACCTTACTTTTTCCTATGTTCACTTTTAATTTCCTTCTATTACATACCCTCCCAAATTCGTCCACCAACCTTTGCAACTTCTCTTCAGAATCTCCTAAAATCAGAGTGTTATCAGTAAATAGCACTTACGACAATTCCCGCTTTGTGTTAGATACTTTATCTTTTATTCCTACACATATTCCCAACAAACCATCATTCACTTCTCTTACAATCATATCAATAAATACATTGAGCAACCATGGTGACATCACACATCCTTGTCTAAGGCCTACTTTTACTGGGAAAATCTCCCTCTCTCCTACATACCCTCACATGAGCCTCACTGTCCTCGCAAAACCTCTTAATTACTTTCAGTAACCTACTACCTATTCCATACACTTCCTTTATCCACTATCATCTAAATATCCTTTCTGAAGCCTCATTGTTCATCTGCTATCCTGCTCTCCGTCTTACTCTTTAATTCTTTCAATAATAACTACCATACACTTTACCAGATATACTCAATATGCTTATTCCTCTAATTCTTACACTCTCTTTTGTCCCCTTTGCCTTTATACAAAGGGACTATGCAAGCGCTCTGCCAGTCCCTGGGTACTTACATTCTTCCATTCATTTATTAAGTAAAATCACCAACCTTTCAAAAATTATATCCCCACCTGCAAAATTTTTTTCATGAAAATACAATACAAAAAGCATTAACATGTAATTTTCCACACTACTGCATAATGCATATAAAAGCACGTCAGTGCAGCATATGATACACATGTCGTACCAAATAGGTAAAACTTGCGATTTTGGCTTAAATAGCAACGCTCTTCTTGCCAAATAGGGCAAGCGAAAATTTGTATATACAATAATTTCGCAAAAATCACTTTGAACAAAAGGAAAAAAAATATATTTCTTTGTGTCTTTTCATTATTAGATTATTGTAAACCAACATACAATATGTTTAATTGGATTAGGCTTAATTAAACTATGTTTGTTATATTAAGGTTTCCTAAGGTTCTCTTGCTACAAAATCACTAATTTTTATATTGACATAAATGAAAAGAGAAATTTTTAGAAAGAACTTAATTTTAAATGAGTTCTTGCTAATTGACAAATTTTGCCTATTCGGCACGATACATATTTTATTTTTTTTTTTATTAACACATCGGCCGATTCCCACCAAGGCAGGGTGGCCCGAAAAAGAAAAACTTTCATCATTCACTCCATCACTGTCTTGCCAGAGGGATGCTTTACACTACAGTTACAAAACTACAACATTAACACCCCTCCTTCAGAGTGCAGACACTGTACTTCCCATCTCCAGGACTCAAGTCCGGCCTGCCAGTTTCCCTGGATCCTTTCATAAATGTTATTTTGCTCACACTCCAACAGCACGTCAAGTATTAAAAAACATTTGGAGAACTACCTCCACCTCTTCCTGCCTATATATAACCGTCCTGCTCCACTTCTGGTTAGTGTGACTTTGTAAATGGTCCAAGTCGGACCGAAACGTCGTCGTAAGCTTCTCTCTTTTATGTGCGGGTTATTTGTGTATCAGATCATTATTTAGTTGTAGCTACAATTAGAGTAAGAGGTAGATGGGAAAAGAGGAAAATGGCAACAAGCAAGAGGGAGGATAAAGTGTATAAACTAAGGGAAGAGGATGTTCGGGTGACATAAGCAACTATTGGCAGAAAGGTGGGGTAGTGCAAAGATGAGTAGTGGGGGGGTTGAAGAGGGTTGGAATAGTTTTAAAAATGCAGTATTAGGATGTGGGGCAGAAGTTTGTGGTTATAGAAGGGTGGGTGCAGGAGGAAAGAGGAGTGATTGGTGGAATGATGAAGTAAAGGGTGAGATAAAAGAGAAAAAAGTTAGCTTATGAGAGGTTTTTACAAAGCAGAAGTGTTATAAGAAGAGTAGAGTATATGGAGAGTAAAAGAAAGGTAAAGAGAGTGGTGAAAGAATGCAAAAGGAGAGCAGATGATAGGGTTGGAAAGGCACTGTCAAGAAATTTTAATGAAAATAAGAAAAAAATTTGGAGTGATTTAAACAAGTTAAGAAAGCCTAGTGAACGAATGGATTTGTCAGTTAAAAACAGTAGGAGAGTTAGTAGATGGGGAGATGGAGGTTTTGGGTAGATGGCGAGAATATTTTGAGGAACTTCTAAATGTCGACAAAGAAAGGGAAGCGGTAATTTCATGCACTGGTCAAGGAGGTATACCATCTTTTAGGAGTGAAGAAGAACAAGATGTGAGTGTGGAGGAGGTGCGTGAGGCATTACGTAGAATGAAAGGGGGTAAAGCAGCTGGAACTGACGGGATCATGACAGAAATGTTAAAAGCAAGGGAGGATATAGTGTTGGAGTGGTTGGTACTTTTGTTTAATAAATATATGAAAAAGGGAAAGGTACCTTGGGATTGGCAGAGAGCATGTATAGTCCCTTTATGTAAAGGGAAGGGGTACAAAAGAGACTGTAAAAATTATAGAGGAATAAGTTTACTGAGTATACCAGGAAAAGTGTATGGTAGGGTCATAATTGAAAGAATTATAGGAAAGACAGAATGTAGGATTGCGGATGAGCAGGGAGCTTCAGAGTGGGTAGGGGATGTGTAGATCAAGTGTTTACATTGAAGCATAAATGTGAACAGTATTTAGATAAAGGTAGGGAAGTTTTTATTGCATTTATGGATTTAGAAAAGACATATGATAGAGTGGATAGGGGAGCAATGTGGCAGATGTTGCAAGTATTTGGAACAGGTGGTAAGTTACTAAATGCTGTAAAGAGTTATGAGGATAATGAGGCTCAGGTTAGGGTGTGTAGAAGAGAGGGAGACTACTTCCCGGTAAAAGTAGGTCTTTGACAGGGATGTGTAATGTCACCATGGTTGTTTAATATATTTATAGATGGGGTTGTAAAAGAAGTAAATGCTAGGGTGTTTGGGAGAGGGGTGGGAGTAATTATGGGGAATCAAATGCAAAATGGGAATTGACAGATTTGCTTTTTGCTGATGATACTGTGTTTATGGGAGACTCTAAAGAAAAATTGCAAAGGTTAGTGGATAAGTTTGGGAGTATGTGTAAAGGTAGAAGGTTGAAAGTGAACATAGAAAAGAGTAAGGTGATGAGGGTATCAAATGATTTAGATAAAGTAAAACTGGATATCAAATTGGGGAGGAGTATGGAAGAAGTGAATGTTTTCAGATACTTGGGAGTTGACATGTCGACGGATGGATTTATGAAGGATGAGGTTAATCACAGAATTGATGAGGGAAAAAGGTGAGTGGTGCGTTGAGGTATATGTGGAAACAAATAACGTTATCTATGGAGGCAAAGAAGGGAATGTATGAAAGTATAGTAGTACCAACACTCTTATATGGGTGTGAAGCTTGGGTTGTGAATGCAGCAGCGAGGAGATGATTGGAGGCAGTGGAGATGTCCTGTCTAAGGGCAATGTGTGGTGTAAATATTATGCAGAAAATTCGGAGTGTGGAAATTAGGAGAAGGTGTGGAGTTAATAAAAGTATTAGTCAGAGGGCTGAAGAGGGGTTGAGGTGGTTTGGTCATTTAGAGAGAATGGATCGAAGTATAACGACATGGAGAGTGTATAAATCTGTAAGGGAAGGAAGGCAGGGTAGGGGTCATCCTCGAAAAGGTTGAAAGGGGTAAGGGAGGTTTTTGTGGGCGAGGGGCTTGGACTTCCAGCAGGCGTGCATGAGTATTCAACAGGAGTGAATGGAGACGAATGGTATTTGGGATCTGACGATCTGTTGGAGTGTGAGCAGGGTAATATTTAGTGAAGGGATTCAGGGAAACCGGTTACTTTTATATAGCCGGACTTGAGTCCTGGAAATGGGAAGTACAATGCCTGCACTTTAAAGGAGGGGTTTGGGATATTGGCAGTTTGGAGGGATATGTTGTGTATCTTTATACGTATATGCTTCTAAACTGTTGTGTTCTGAGCACCTCTGCAAAAACAGTGATTATGTGTGAGTGTGGTGAAAGTGTTGAATGATGATGAAAGTATTTTCTTTTCGGGGATTTTCTTTCTTTTTTGGGTCACCCTGCCTCGGTGGGAGACGGCCTTGTTAAAAAAAATTATATATATATAATATATATATATATATATATATATATATAATATATATATATATATATATATATATATATATATATAATATATATATATATATATATATATATATATAATATATATATATATAAATATATATATAAATCTCGATTGTGCCGAATAGGTAAAATTGTTCATATAGCAAGAACTCATTTAAAATTACGTTCTAAAATTTCTCTTATACATTTAAAGATGTATTTTTTTTATTTATGTCAATATAAAAATTTGTGATTTTGTACTAAGAGAACTTTAGGTAACCTTAATATAACAAACACAATTTAAAAAAGCCTAATCCAATTAAATATATTGTATATAGGTTTACAATAATTATGTATAATATTGGAAAGAAAAAAACAGGAAAGCCTTACCCATCACCACAATCCCTTACCCATCACCACAATCCCTTACCCATCACCACAATCCCTTACCCATCACCACAATCCCTTACCCATCACCACAATCCCTTACCCATCACCGCAATCCCTTACCCATCACCGCAATCCCTTACCCATCACCACAATCCCTTACCCATCACCACAATCCCTTACCCATCACTGCAATCCCTTACCCATCACTGCAATCCCTTACCCATCACCACAATCCCTTACCCATCACCACAATCCCTTACCCATCACCGCAATCCCTTACCCATCACCGCAATCCCTTACCCATCACCACAATCCCTTACCCATCACCACAATCCATTAGCCATCACTACAATCCCTTAACCATCACCACAACCCCTTAACTATCACCACAATCCGTTACCCATCACCACAATCCGTTACCCATCACCACAATCTGTTACCCATCACCACAATCCGTTACCCATCACCACAATCCGTTACCCATCACCACAATCCGTTACCCATCACCACAATCCGTTACCCATCACCACAATCCGTTACCCATCACCACAATCCGTTACCCATCACCACAATCCCTTATAACAAGTTTTTAGTTTATCCACCAGCACACCTTCCTGGAAGGACCAGTTGTAAAGACCATCTAACCCCCAAACACTTCCACACATAAACCACTTAATAAAACCATGGACACAGGCCCAACACTTCATAAAAACCACTTAAGACCAGGTTCTCCGTCCTAACTCCTCACTAGGACCACTAAATCAGACCATGCACTTCACATCATACAAGGACCACTAAATGAGACCGTATACACCACTATACATCAAAAAGGTTAACTATTACGACCTCCCACATTATTCCACCTCTTCACATACACCAACTATTACTACTCCACCGCCTCACATAGTCTATTACGACCATCCACCTCGTTACTTGTTAGTCATGATGTGTGAAATGCTGAAAAGTTGTTCTCTTGAAAACTGGAAAGTTTTGCCGACCTCATTAAGACGATAAGACAGTTTAATTTGATTTAGCACCAGAAATTTAATTTGGTGAATGAATTATCTCGTCTTTGGGAAAGAGGAAGTGTTGAGGCATTTACAGCGCGTTTTTTTACCTATTTTATTCTTAACTGTTTGTGGTTGCAGGGATCGAGTCACAGCTCCTGGCCCTGCCTCTTATCCAGACGCTACTAGGATAGTTCTCTCCCTGCTCCATGAGCTTTACCGTATCTCTTCTTAAAGAGATGGATAGATCCTGCCTCCAATATTTCATTCTCCAGATTGTTCTACTTCCTAACATCCCTGTGACTCATCTGAGTATCTCCAGTTGTTGTTGTGTTCCATCTCTGAAACATCCTGTCTCTATCCGCCTTCCTCAATTCTTCTCATTATCTTATGTGTCTTTATGCTCCTTCTATCCCGCCTGTCCTCCAGTGTCGTCAGGTTGATTTCCCTTCCTCTCCTCGCTGGACACACCCTTTAGCTTCGGCACTAGTCTTGTTACAAACCTTAAACTTTCTCTAATTTCTTGACGGTTAACCAGGTGTGGATTCCATATTGGTGCTGCATACTCCAATATATGCCTATGGTACACGGTGTACAGTCTTGAACGATTCCTTAGTTTGCCAGGCACCCATATGCAGCAGCAGTTATTTGGCATATATGTGTGTGTGTGTGATCGTGTGTGTTTTCCCATGCATCACTTCTATTTTGTAAAAACCTCTCATATGCTACCTTTTTCTCTCTTACTACTCTCTCTTTACATCATTCAAACAATCGCTCTTCACTTGTTAGACGAAGAATGAGGGAAGACCTGATCGAAGTGTATAAGTGGAAGATAGGTATTAATAAAGGGGATATTAATAAGGTCTTGAGGATGTCTCTCCAGAATAGAACCCGCAGTAATGGATTTAAATTAGATAAGTTTAGATTTAGAAAGGACATAGGAAAGTATTGGTTTGGAAATAGGGTAGTTGATGAGTGGAACAGTCTACCTAGTTGGGTTATTGAGGCTAGGACTTTGGGTAGTTTCAAATCTAGGTTGGATAAGTACATGAGTGGGAGGGGTTGGATTTGAGTGGGACTTTCACATCAGAGCTTATTTCTTGGGTGGCATTGAAAATTGGGTTGAACAAATGTTTTGTTAGTGGGATGAATTGTAAAGGACCTGCCTAGTATGGGCCAACAGGCCTGCTGCAGTGTTCCTCCTTTCTTATGTTCTTATGTTATGTTCTTCCCTCCCACACCCTCTTTCCTGTAACCACAATCCTCTGCTGAACACTAACACAACATTCTGAGAGTCTATATATATTGGGGGTGGTATTGGGGGGTGGTATTGCAATCTAATACTCAAACCAACTATCTTGTATTAGCACCACTTGCTTTAGTGATGAATATGGGGAATATATTTTTGCTAATTTTGCTGTAAAAAAAAACCTTAAGACTCCCATAACAATCGGTGCCATTTACCGGATACCCCACACAAACATCCAAAATTTCAGTGAGAAATTAAAGGCACTATTAACAGACAAATGAATAAGCACCACCTTCTCTTAGGTGGAGACTTCAATATCAACCTTGGCCTACTAGATGATCAGCCTGTAACTGATTTCATCAACAATATGAACAACACACTTCTCATACCAACAATAACTAAACCAACCAGGCTGACTGAGACAAGTGCAACCATAATAGACCACATATGGACCAATATACTAGCCCTCTTTAAAGCAGGGATAATCACAGACAGCACTACAGACCACTACCCAACCTTCCTCTTAACAAACATTAGTAAACCACCACTCGAATACAACAAAGTTTCATTTAGACTCCATGACGAGGCCTCAATAAGGAATTTCACAGCTGACCTAGAGACTGTTGACTGGCCTACAGAATTCACCAAGGCCAATGGTATTGACGATTGGACAGACATTTTTCTTAACAAATTACTTAGACTATACAACAAACATTGTCCTATAAAAACGAAAGAGATCACGAATAAACTGCTCGGTTGCCCATGGCTAACCAGCACCATTCTGAAATCCATTGATAAGAAACACCAATATGAAAAGCAATATAGACAGGGCTTAATACAAAAAGATATTCTCAAACACTATTCATCAGTTCTCACCAAACTAATAAAGAAAGCCAAACAACTATACTACTCCAGCAGATTCACTGACACAAGAGGAGATGTAAAAAAGACCTGGAAAACTCTCGGATTCTGGGCACCCACAAACTGAAAAAACACAAGAATATTGTCCTAACTAAACCTAACGAAACACCGCTGCATCCCACTGATACAGCTAACAAAATAAACGACTTCTTCTCAACCATAGGATCTAATCTCGCCAGTAAATTCCCACGTACCAACGCCCGTGCCGGGGACTACCTAGATGGGAATTTCCCAAATTCCTTCTATCTTGTATCGAGCCCACCGAAGTCCCTGAGATTATAAAGTCACTTAAAAACAACTCAGGGAACCTGTCTCATGTCTCACCATTATTGTACAAGAGAGCGGCCCATGTCCTTTCGCATGCTATTTCATTACTTTTTAACAAGTCAATAGAAACTAGCACCTTCCCGAAACTACACAAGACAGCAAGGGTAACACCAATACATAAAGGTGGTGACTACAGATGTAAACAACTATAGGCCAATATCAAACTTGCCATTGCTATCCAAAATCTTCGAGAAACTCGTGCACAGGAGACTGTATTCATTAATAACGGCACAAAACATACTTAACCCCTGCCAATTTGGTTTCAGGAAAAATAAAAGCACTAATGATGCAATTGTAAAAATGCTAGACCTGCTTTACACAGCATTGGAAAAAAAGGAATATCCACTAGGAATTTTTATTGACCTAAGAAAAGCTTTTGACACAGTAGACCACGGCATCCTACTCCACAAACTTGACCACTATGGTATAAGAGGCCATGCGCTTGCTTATTTCAAATCTTACCTTACTAATAGATATCAGTATGTCACCATTAAAGACACAGCATCATCAACACGGCCACTTGATACTGGAGTTCCGCAGGGAAGTGTCCTTGGACCCCTGCTCTTCCTCATTTACATCAATGATCTTCCAAACGTATCCCAACACCTGAAACCCATTCTCTTTGCTGACGACACGACTTACGTCATCTCTCACCCTAATCTTGCCACCCTCAACACCATTGTTAATGAGGATCTGATCAAAATATCAACTTGGATGACAGCCAATAAACTTACATTTAACACAGACAAAACCTACTATATTATGTTTGGTAGCAGAGCAGGTGCTGCACAACTAAACATTAAGATTGACAGCACTCTAATTGTCAGACATAATGAGGGCAAATTCCTAGGCAACAACCTGAATTTCAGCACCCATATCCAACACATACCAAAAAAAGTAACCAAAACAGTTGGGATCCTCTCCAAGATACGATACTACGTGCCGCAAAATGCCCTTCTCACACTATACCATTCACTCATTTATCCACACCTCACCTATGCTATTTGTGCTTGGGGTTCAACTGCAGCAACACACCTAAAGCCAATAACTCAACAAAAAGCCGCAGTAAGAATAATCAATAAATCCCATCCCTGGCAACCCCCCCCCCCCAAATCTTCACAGATCTAAACTTAATCCCTGTTCAGAACATCCACACTTACTACTGTGCAATCTACATATACAGGACCTTAAATTCCAATATTAACCTTGACCTAAAATGCTTTCTTGATAGTTGTGACAGGACCCACAAGCATAACACCAGACACAAACATCTCTACGACATTCCCCGTGTCCGACTAAACCTTTACAAAAATTCAATGTATGTCAAAGGCCCTAAAATCTGGAACACTATCTGAAAACTCGAGAACTGCAGACACATTCATCACCTTCAAAACTACCTTTAGAAAACATCTTATCTCCCTGATACACCCAGTCAACTAACTATATAAAAACCACCTGGTGGTTCACACTTACACTAACTCATAACTCTGGAGTTCATTAATCATCAACTACTCTATCAAATTGAGTCCCTTGATAGTTCCCTCGACAACTATCACAAAACTCAGATGGGGTATGATGTACTGGGAGATTCTCTGGGTTCTTAAGTCTTCCTCTATAACACACGACAAGTGTAAAGTAACAGGTTTAACACTAAACATATCAAGGCTTTCATCCAGAACTTGTCAACGGGTAAATACATTTTACTCACCTATTCCTTTGAGACCTGAATGTCCAGCAGTATCGTACCATTCACAGAAATTAGCATGACTGCTGGTGGTAGTTCTGTGTAGTCTGTGGAGTTTTCGAATCATTGGACATCCAAATCCAATGAAGCGAATACTGAAAAGCTTCGAATCTTTAAAGTCTCAAAGGATAAAAAATATATATCAAAGAAAAGCTATAAGGGTGGATATGTAAGAGTAAAAAAAACTAAATTCTTTAGTGCCTTGAAACAGAGATGAAAAAAACATAGTGAAATAAAGTTGACAAAAGCTATTAAACTTAACATGAATCCACAGAACGAATTCCCGACTGTTGAGCAAAGATCTATTAATGTTTCCGGAAGATAACTATCGTTAACAGTATGGTCAAAGTAAGTTCATGTAAGATTGCCAGACGGGTAACGAGGCTTAGACATAAAACAAGGATTGAGCCAGTAGATGCTGATATTCCTGAATTAATCAGGGTATATGGAGTGTTCAAAAGGCAGAACAGGAGTTTACTGTACCTTCTCGAACCAGCGAGTCGAACAGCAAACATTTACTCAAGAGAAGAGATCTCCCAGACACGTATCGTCACTCAGAAACAAACTGTAGAAGGAAAGTTACCAAGAACTCAACATTTATTATCTTTGGAAAGAGAGCCTTAAAGATGTCATCTTTCAAAACTTTATGACATTGAATGACTAACATAATTTTACACGGAGAACTATTTGAGGTTTGGAATGAATTCATAACGCGAAACAATGGAACAAAAGTTGAGATGAAACTCAAAAGAATAGATAAGATGTTTTATTTTGGGGCAAAAATTAATTACAGCAGAATGAAAAAACTACACAATAAAGTGGTAAGTGCAAACCCAACACATTTTAAAAACTACCAAACAAAGTGGTAAGTGGAAATACAACGCAGTCACTTAAAACTCAAGACAAGTTCTTTGTAAGTGTTGAACTGCACCGAATACTACGCTGAGGTAATCTGAAGTTGTTGGACTCGGACGTTTAACAATTGCATCCGGGCGATCAATAAACAACGAAGAGCCAAGAAAATAATAATAGTAGTGGTAACAGTAGGAAGCTGTGTTAGTGAACGCCAGTGAAGTAACACCAATATTTAAGAAGGAAACAGAAGGAAATTTAAAGGACCCCAATGGGAAATAAGTCACTCTGTCTGACTTTTTTTGGGTTATCCTAGGTTCTCTACACATATGCTGCTATGTATGATAATTCTATGTAACTGTGTGTATACCTGAATAAACTTATTTACTTACTTAAAAGCTGTTGACCTTTCCTTCCATCTGCTTACATTTCTCATGTATAGTCTTTCACATTTCTCCAAAAAGGAACTATGTATTTCCTTCTTGTATTCATACAGGTAATGGTCCTGGGTAGACGGAAAGAGGAAAGAAAATCTTCTTTTTATCCTTGACTCATTCCATAGACATTAATCTAGACTTTAGAGAGAAGTAGATAGCTCGTCTCAGCAGATAATTTTGGTGAGAACTTGCAAGTTACTGCTGTCTGTTTCATGTACTCCACGTAGTAACCGACTAGCGAGGCAGGCTCGCTGTTTGGCTTGTGATCTAAACTCTCTTAGTCTCTTGTGCATTAGGCTACCAAAGAGGCTAATCATCTCTGTTTCGTAAGTGGTTAGTAAGCTAAGATCTTCAAATTACTATTTAGCCATGAACTCTAAGTAAAAACCTGCTAATTGGGTAGTCAGTCAACTTTTCTGATTGGTTGGTAAGAGATTAATTAGCATTTGTCAATGGTCCAAGTCGGACCGAAACGTCGTCGTAAGCTTCTCTCTTTTATGTGCGGGTTATTTGTGTATCGTTCCAGTCACGGTATTGTGCCTTTTTGTTATTTAGTACTTATGAGACATGTCAGAAAGGGAGGAACCAAGCTAATAGCTCTCAAGTTTACCCACAAAAAGTTAGCTTGAATATTTTATCCCTCTTCTTCTTCTTGCACACATTCGCAGCCACTATGACAAAAACTTTGTTGATCATAAAGTGGGTCACCAAAGGCTGGAAAATACTGTGTGGGGAAAGCAGACGGCGTTGAGGGTATTAGAAAGTTACTGGAAAATGCAAATGTTGCATCGGACATAAAACGATGCAGAAAATGCAAAAATTTTGTAGGATCATAAACACCAAAACGAAAGAATGAGAATATAGGCTAATACATAAATGTTTCTGGTGAAGGTTGTAAGAACTGTCTTAACAAGCACGTGTGCGCGCATTCGCGCACGCGCGCGTACATGATAGTGCTAAGCCGGGAGAAAGTGAACGTGGTAGCTGCCAACGATGAGGCCGGGATAGGAACCAAGACTCGACCCCTGCAACCTCATATAAGAGAGTTCATATAGGTTATTATACACACACACACACACACACACATACACAAACACACGCACACACACACGCACGCGCACACACACACACACGCACGCACACACACACACACACACACACACACACACAATGTGTTACACAAAAAGGTAAATTCACTATGTAGATTCTTGCTAAAGTGAGAAACCTATATTTTCAGCTGAAGGAACTTTGTCCACACCATCTACACTTTGTCCACACCATCTACACTTTGTCCACACCATCTACACTTTGTCCACACCATCTACACTTTGTCCACACCATCTACACTTTGTCCACACCATCTACACTTTGTCCACACCATCTACACTTGCCCTGTGTGCTCGTGTTCGTCGAAGTTTATTCAGGTATACACAAATACAGTTACATAGATTATCATACATAGCAGTATATGTGTAGAGAACCTGGGATAACTCAAAATCAAAGTGACTTATTTCCATTGGGGTCCATTTAATTCCTTATTATTATACTATAACGGAAATATACTAGGAATAAGGTAAAATTACTTATTTATATTTAAATGTGTGTTAACTAAAAAAAAAATTCATTCTACTCTCTTCTTATCGCTACATTCCTTAGGTACCTTTAGGCAGTCTTCTTGAACTGGTTCATGCTATGACTGGCTTTGACATGTGCAGGCAGTCTGTTCCATTCCTTTATTACTGTACAATAAAAGGTGTTTGAAGCCTGGTCACTGACTGTGGGTGCTACAAAGTTGTGCTCTCTCCCCCTAGTACTATGATTGCTTTGGTTCCCAACCTTGACAAAATTGGCAGCAAGATATTCTGGACACTGTCAGCAATTTATAAACTTGATTTAACTTCAGTTGTTTTACTCTGTCTTCAACATTCAGCATATCCAATTGTTGTAATTCGTCCTGGCCTACATGTTCTCTTGGTCCCAGGTCCAGGATGACTCTTACCATTTTGTTCTGGGTGATTTGCAGTCTATCTTTCAGTTTTTTTTTGTCAATGTAGAGTACCATGAAGAGCAAGCGTAGTCCATATGACATGTATAAGGGCTAGACTTTGGGTCCTGCGAGCCTCAGTAGGCAGATACTGTGCTTGTCTGCAGAGGAACTTCAGTCTGGCATTCGCTTACTTTACGACACTCTTCCGGATCAGTTCTCCTGACATACATGGGTCAAAGGGGATTCCCAGATATTTCACTGAGGAAACTGAAGTGATGGGTTCTCCATTACACCAGACATTAAAATTATTTACCGTTCTCAGTTTATGTTTCGTACCAAAGAGAATGGCTTCCGTTTTCCCGAGGTGTAACGATAGTTTGTTGTCAGCAGAACTCCAGTTCTAGTGTTATTACATTAGCTATATTCTTGTGGGTCTTTACCTGACATTAACAGAGCACTGTCATCCGCATACAGTAGGAGTTTGCACTTGACACTGATGGGCATACCGTTGTCTTGCCAAACCATACCACGGGCGGGGATAGAACCAGCTATCAGTCTCAAAACTCCAGACCGTCGCGTTAGCCACTCCACGCGACGGTCTGGAGATTTGAGACTCTCTGATCGCGGGTTCTATCCCCACCCGTGGTATGATTTGTTTGCAATCGTGTCATTACGATTTCGTGAGTCATGTTGTCACGCCTTTTGACTGCGTAACGTAAAAAAAGTCCTGGTTCCTAAAGAGTTAACAGCCTACCTAATCTAAGGACATTTATATTAAAACAGAAAAAAAAACTACAATAGGGCCAACTTGTACCTTCACATTAAGTGTGAAAACAATAATAAATTTATTATAAAGAACACAAAACTCATATATACATAATATATACAGTAGACCCTCGAATTTCATCATCCCTTTTCTGTATGTGAAACTATAGTTATTCTCTATAAAATGCATTTTTTTTGATATTTCCCATTAGAAAAAATGTAAATCCAATTAATCCATTCCACTCAAAAATATTAGCAAAAATACATTTTATAGAAAATAACTATATTATTATTATAATCAAGGGGGAAGCGCTAAACCCGGAGGATTATACAGCGCCTGGGGGGGGGATGTGGAAGGCATTCAGGCTTAATTCGGGGAACTGGAGCACAGATCCAATTCCCTAAATCAAGAGCCCCTCACCAACATCAAAGAACCTTCCTTGAGGGTGAATAACTATAGTTTTACATAAAGAAAAGGGATGTTTATAGTAAATTTCCAAATACAACATACACCCTACTCTATATGCAAAAATTACACGCCAGTACTCCTTTACTCACATTAGCTCACTAGCACACTGCTACTACTGAGTAAAACAAAAAAAATATAAACAATAAACAGGGAGGCTCAGTGACACCCCCCCCCTCCCTTTTTGCCGGTCTGTCTACCAGTAGGCATAAACACCGTACAGTACTCTCCCGAAACTTAAACCGGCCTCTGCACACTAGGGTCTTACAGGTAACCATGAGAGCACTTAAAACAATGAAATAAATAACAAAAAGGCACAATACCGTGACTGGAACGATACACAAATAACCCGCACATAAAAGAGAGAAGCTTACGACGACGTTTCGGTCCGACTTGGACCATTGACAAAGTCACACTAACAGAGGTGAAATTAAGACACATGTTGTGCATGTGTCTTAATTTCATCTTGTCGGTATTATATACAATTCTTGTACTACTACTACTACTACTACTACTACCTCCACCTCTTCCTGCCTATATATAGCCGTCCTGCTCCACCTCTGTTAGTGTGACTTTGTCAATGAAATAACCTAGGGTATAAGCTTTCCATTAAAAAATAAATCACCTCCACCTACTTACACCAACGCCTAACCATGACGACTTGTCCCCACCGCCGCTCTTCTCTTACTAATACACACCTCACTCTACTAGCTAATCTGACTGATTAGGAATAATACTCGTCCAGTTTCAGATCAAATCCCGGAAAATGACATAGTATATGGAGCGTTGTTTTTTTGTTTATAAAATATTCTGTACAATACACTGTGCAATACCCAACTCCCCTAGACCACCAGTGTCACTCAGCTAGCTTGATCCAGTCGGTTGCAACTGGTCAAGGAAAAATCGGAAATTAACCTTAGGTCTGGGGAAACAAAATTCTCCAGAATAAGAAAACTGCATCAAACACTGTCTTGGTGCAATTGACTTTTACATAAAAAAAATACAATAAGTATTTATCACTATAATGAACACTGTTAATCCGCAGACGTGTGGAACTGGTTTGATATACAAGTGATCAGGTTTTACGCCAAATGAGCCCATAATCATTCTTCATAACTATACTGTACTCTGAAACAGCAAATTGCACCATTACAACTCAATGTTGGCCAAACACCCCTTGATGAATTTTCTATATATGACTTAAAATTAAAGAACTGGGTTACTTTGTACATATTAATGTCATAAAAGGTATACACAATAATTATCTTCAATTCAGTTCTTTATTTCTTTCCAAGTTTACAATGGGACTGACATGTTGTAAGGAGTTTTATTTATATAGATATTTTACAGCGTGTAATTACGATAATGATTTGCATTGCAAAGACAGCCACTATTATGTCTAGGCATTATAGGCAGAACTAAATTTAATGGGATACAGACTAACTCAATACATTGTCCTCTTCGCTTTCGGGCTGAGTGGACGCACTGCGCAAACAGCTCTTGCTTTCTCTGGTGCGCAACTTCCTGTTTTCACCAAGATGGCTGCCAGCTACCGCAGGAGGAGCAACACCGTATGTGTTGACCTTGTTAAAGGGGCAATTTACCCTACGAATGCCTCTGTTTTATTACCAACGATTATACGGGACACGTTTGGCATTGAAGTTGAAGACTTACACGGAATAGCACTTAATGGATCATCACGAATCTTCATAAAGTTTTGCACAGTGGAGGCATATGAAAGGACGGTGACTCAGTACCAGGAGAAGAACATCACCGTATCATCTGGTCTGGAGGTACGCCTGCGGGATGCCTCAAAATACTACACCTGGGTGAGGATCCGCAGCGTTCCTTTCGAGGCAGACGATGTAGATATCAGAGACACATTTCAAAGATATGGTGAGGTGCATGATATAACTTTAGTTCGATGGACGGAGGGAATCTATGAAGGGTTGCCGGCTGGATCTTACACCGTCAAGATGTCTTTAAGAAGACCTATTCCATCGTATGTTGTCCTGGAGGATTTTAGGACACAGCTGTACGTGACCTATGCGAGACAACGAAAGACGTGTCGTCTGTGCGGCGCTTTTGACCACATGGCGGCCGGATGTGGTAGAGCAGCAGCGCCGCGGCCTTGGGAGCGGCAAGTAGCCACGGAGTCTCAGGCGGAACCTCTGCCGAAGAATTTGAGTGCAGCAGGCAAAGGTAATTGGGCGGACGAAGTGGAGGGCCTGTTAGAGAATTGTGTGACACTACCAGTGGCTTCGGATACTCCCCCGCAAACGGGCCCGGGAGTTGAGCAGCAGCCTGTGGGGGTGGGAGAGACCGGTGATCCACAGGAGTTATCTACGCCCCTACAGGAGATGATTAAGTCTTTCCTGGACGTGCCTGCGGAGGAGAACCCAGCGACAGACAGGAGAATTCTGACGGTTGAGAAGGACTTGATTGAGCAGATTCCAGAGCCTCTGGGGTCAGAGCCTGGCATGTTGCAGTTGCTACAGGTGGAAGCTGAGGTGCACAAGGGCAATGGAAATACTAATATGGAAATTGAGGGCACATCTAGAAAGAGGGCTGGAGGCTCGTCGGATGAGGAGGTTATAACACCAGCTCAGCGTACAGGGACGAAGACGTGGGCAGGAGTGATTAAGAAAGGGCGAGGTAGTGCACAGGGGGGGGAGGGGGTACAGGCGGGAAAGAGTGCACGAGAAAAGACAGAAGCAGCAAAAAGTGGAACAGACAGGACACAGAGACATAGAGGAAAGCCACCCTTTCTGAATCTTTAAGTGTCTAACAATAAACGTGAATGGCCTTAGAGCTGACGGTAAACGAGTATGGTTGGAGGATGTTTTGCGGCGTTTTAACATTGATGTGTGTTTTATTCAAGAACACAATTTCAAGTATGGCAGAGAGTTGAGGCTGAACGGTTTTAGGATGTATGTTGGTAGTTCAGGGAAATTAAAGGGTGGGGTGGCAGTGGCAGTGAGGGAGTCCAGCCCATTCCACGTGCTCTATGGGGAAGAGGGGAGGGGAGGGTGGTGAGGGTGGAAGGGATATGGGGTGAGATTAGAGTATGTTTTCTGGGGATATATATGCCGGCAGATAGTAACATACGGGTAAAGGTGAATTTTGTAAGGGAGGTTTTGCTTTTCTACATGCGGGGTTTACCAATGGTTTCTATAATAGGTGGGGATTGGAATTGTGTAATCAGGAATAAGGATGTGGAGCCGAGAGGGGCAGGGTGTGTGCTTGGAGTATTGAGGGATTTGTTGAGGGATGCAGGGGTTTATGACATAGTCAGGGGCGATGGGTGGAAAGTAGAGCACACGTTTATGCAGAGGAGTTATGCTGCCAGGTTGGATCGTATATATATAACTCGAGACATAACAGTAGAACGTGTAATGACGATAGATTTAGGTTTTTCGGACCATCGTGCTGTTTTGGCAGAGATGGCATGGGAAGGGATGGTTCGTAGGTATGTGGGTTATTGGAAAATGAATGTGAGGCTACTTCAGGGAGAGGGGGAGGGGTTGTTTTTTAGGGAATGGTGGAAGCAACTATGGGAGGCTCGCAACGAAGAGGAGGATGTCTTGGAATGGTGGGAGAAGCACGCTAAATTGCAGATTAGGGAGTATTTTTTTTTTATATTTTATTTAAAACTCAGGTACAAAAATATATGGGTACATAATCAATATGTAACAAGATACAGGCAGTGAACAATAATCAACTGTGACTACACAATACTGAAGAAGCACATATATAATGACAGAACTGTCTGCTGCTGCACTCAAATCAAACACCGCTTGTACGTACTGTGCTTCACATGAAAAGGTGGTCATACATATATATATATATATATATTATATATATATATATACACACATATATACATATATATATATATACATATATATACATATATATACATATATATACATATATATACACATACACATACATACATATACATACATATACACATACAACCCACCCAGTAAAGCTTACACTCCCCCCCCCCATGAAAACGTGCCACTTTCACCTTAAATACACAGTGACAAAACTCTTATACATACACATTTGTAAAAGCATTAAAAACTTCAATGACAATATATATATATAAACACAATCCAGCCAGCTAAACGGCTGACACTATAATACAAGGAATGTCTGAACCTGATGGCTCACATCCACCATAGAACACAATCCACCCTACCCTCATATACCCTATGGTAATAATTAATATCGTGCACTGTGGTGGGTTTAATACACTACCGCTGACACTTCAACCCTCCCCCCCCCACATGCCTAGTAACTGTGTCTGCCGTCACCACTCATAACCACCAACAGTCCTTGATAGTAATTAGCATCTTATATATCACCCTAAAAACACGCTACACACACAACCTGCCACAATAATAAATAAATTTACACATTATTCCCTCCTTCAGACAGATTATTTACACTGCCGGAGATAATCTATACATCACATCCTACAGAGAATGGACAACATTAGACATCTAAAATATGACATGTGTATCACATGACCTGCTATTGCAGAGATTACTTAAACTCCTACCCCCCCCAAAAAAAAAAAAAAAAAAAAAAAAACTGACCAGTTTCACCTGGCAATACACAAGATCAAAAACTCATTCACTTGAACATATATAATGAAAATGTGAAAAAAAACATCTGTAACAATATATAAGCAAAAACACCTCAGGCAAGATCTTACATTATATACAATACCAGAACGTTCCACTAGTTAAAAAACAGGTATGAAACCTCATTATTATGACAAGTTACATTGCTCATATATAGGTAGACATGTATAATTACAGGTTAAAATATGCTTATATACTAACATGCTTATGTACATCCTTACAAAACATGAAGGAATCCTTAGATAAATTATAATCATCGGTGTTCACAATAACACCAAGACATTACATTGAATATCACATTGAATATCACCTCAACATCCTTTCCTCACACAATTCCACACACTCACACAATCGTCCTCTGCAACACCCCCCCCCCCTGGGAAGGCCAGCCCGTTCTTGCCCCTGACCGCTTATAAAGACCATAAATCCCTCAAAAGAAAGTCCCTGTAGCCCTCCGAGAAATCCCTCTCCCACCTCCTACCATATATTTCCCTGTTGCGACACTTTGTTCTATAAAAGGATGCTGCTATGGCCATCCTACGTTCCTCCGCCCCTTTGTCTCTCATTGCCCATGATATATACACAAAATCAACCATTAAGTAAGCCACTACCCTTTGAACCTTTACCCCAACCCCACCTACATCTAAACTAAGCGCTCTCAAAACCGACAACCCTTTCCCCCCCACATACCGGATTACTTTCCCTAACCATTCCCGCACAATCCCTAGGCTTTCACAAAAATAAACTACATGAAAAGCTGATTCATCTACCCCACAAACCTGACACACCCCACCCTCCCTTATTCGCCTATTTCGTAGAACAACCCCAGACGGCAATATTCCGTGAAGAAACTTATACATTACCTCCCTCACGCGAGGCCGGATACGTAACCCTTTTAATCGGCCCCAAATGTCTTCCCATGAGTACATCGGGTACACTCCTTCCGTTGCCACTACCACCCTAGGCCATATCTTCCTCTCCATGGACCCTACCCGCATGTTTCTCGGCTCTCTGACCATCATCAATAGACGCAACAACTCCTCACCATCTCTCAAATCTTGTCCCTTCCACCATCTCCGAAGATCTCCCTGCAGCATCCCCAACCCTCCACTCCCTTCCCCCCGAGCCCTTAGCAATCCATGTTTCACATATACACACTTCAACCTTCTTTCCAAATGAATTAACCCCAGCCCTCCCAAGGCCACCGGAAGTGTTACCACCTCTCTTTTCAACCAATCGCATCCCGAACCCCAGATAAAACGGAAAACTCTGCTCAACAATCTCCGGACAAAGCTGCCACATGCCATATTTTACTGTACAAAAGCACATTGACCACAATGACCCTCTGGTGTAGCGTAAGATGTGTCGGCCTCAATCCTGACAATCTTCCCAATACCCTATCTACCACACCCTTTGAATTATTCTCCCTCGCCATCTGAGCATTACCCATATACACAACTCCACAAATTTTCACCCGGTCCACGACACTCCACCTCACCCCCCCACCCCCGCCCTCCTGCCCATCCCATTCACCCAATATCATGAGCTTAGATTTATGCACATTCACTGCCATACCTGTTGCCATCCCAAAAACGTCTATAACTCTCTCCAGACCCTCCAATCCCTCCCTCCCACTCACTAGGACAGTTGTGTCATCAACGTAACCTATGATACTGGGACTCCCACCTCGTATGTCCTCCCTTACCCCCTCCTGTATGCACCTTTCCACTGCCCTATAAAACGGATTCTGTAAACATGCAAATAATATTTGTGACAACGGGCAACCTTGCCTCAATCCCCTGCCCATTTTCACATGCAACCCCACCCTCCCATTTATCTGTACACACATCCCAGCTTCCCGATATAAAGTACGTGCCCAATTCACAATGTCCTCCCCGAACCCTTGCCACTCCATGATTCTCCACAGAGCCTCCCTCTCGACACTGTCATATGCCGTTCTCCAATCCAATGCCAATACCCCACGTTCCCCCTCTTGTGGACCCTCAATAAACCTTCTAATAACCCCATGCCCCTCATACATTGATCTCCCCGGAATCCCATATTGACCCCTCACTATTACCTTT
Organism: Cherax quadricarinatus; assembly: GCF_038502225.1. Lineage (NCBI taxonomy): Eukaryota > Metazoa > Arthropoda > Malacostraca > Decapoda > Parastacidae > Cherax > Cherax quadricarinatus. The sequence goes on from NC_091346.1 coordinate 9,013,638, forward strand.
CCAATGACCTTTTTTATACGATTACCTAAAATTTTTGCAAAAAGTTTGTAGTCTGCACACATGAGTGATATCATCCGGTAATCTCTCACTGTGCACTGACTTTCACCCTTTGGCACCAAAACTACTAGTGCTGTCGCCTGCAAAGGTCCCAACGCACCCCTCTCTTTTATAATATTAAATAATTGCACCAAAAAATCTTTTAATACTCCCCAATGCTGTATGTAAAACTCCGCAGGCAGCCCATCTATCCCCGGTGCCTTACCCCTGCTCATACTCATTAAAGCCGTCCACACCTCTTCCTCCACAATAGGCCCCTGTAACTGTTCCCTGTCGTCCCTGTCCAGCACACTCCGCACCCATCCCCCTGTCTCTCTTAAAGCCCCCTCTCTCACACCCACACTCCTCATATGTGCACTAAGCCAAGAATCAACATACCCTCCCATCCCCTCCGTTGTCACCAAATCTTGTCCCTCCCTATACCCTTCTATGTCCTCAAGAACTCTCAAACCCACCATTTCCATTGCAACGCGCCGGCGCCCCTGCCCTCGCAGGACACACGCCGATGGTCTATCACCCCACATGACCTCCTCCAACCCCCCTAAAACCCTTGCCGCATCAAACCTCTCATTTTGCACTTCCATTAGGCGTTCCTTCACTCCTTCTATGTCAGCCACAGGGGCTCCCATCCCCCCCCTTTCTCTCTCATGATACTCCCTTAAATGCCCCTCAAGATACCTAATAAGCCCATAAGCCAACTGATTCTCGTGCCTTCCCTGTCGGACATAGAACTCTCGAATCCTCGTCTTCGCCGTCACATCCCACCATCTCAATACGTCCCCATTGACTTCCATCCCTTCCCATAAGCCTTTCCACCATTGTGCAAATAGGACCCTCCCCTCAACATCTTGAAGCAACCGAACATTCAATTTCCAATAACTCTTATACCTGTTCGGCCGCCCCTCCCATCCCAAATCCACCAAAACACCTCTTTGATCAGAAAAAAAGACATCCAAAACCCTTACACTCCGCACCACAGCTTTCCTTGTCACGTATATCCTGTCCAGCCGTGCAGCATACCCCTGCCTCACAAAGGTGTGCTGCACCTCCCACGCCGCCCCCCCCTCTACATCCACCAACCCCACCCCGGTTAACAGGTCCCTCAGAACGCCAGAACAATATCCTGCTCCCCTAGGTTCCACATCCTTGCGGCGTATAACGCAATTCCAGTCCCCTCCCACCACAGCTAATGCTGGAAGCGACCTTAAGTGATACACCAACACTTCACGTACAAACTCATTCTTCACTCGACTGTCCCCCTCCGCCGGACCATAAACACACACAAAAGACATCTTATCTCTTCCCCATGTCCCATCCACTCTTATAACCCTCCCCTCACCCCCCTCCTCACAATGATGTACAGTAAACGGGCTAGCCTCCCTCACCAAAATAGCCACTCCTCCTTTCAATCTCGTTGAGTGTGCCGTATATACAGTATACCCCTCAATCATCAACATACAACCCGGCTTGTGGTTGTGCTCTTGCACAAACACTACATCTACACCATACCTAATGAGCATCTCATGAAACCATTCACACTTCCTAGAATTTTTCAGACCATTAACATTTATAGAGAGACTCTTGAATTTGTCAATGGAGGTTTGCCTTTACGTATTGCACCACCTTTATCCCCCTTCCCCTTTATACGCCCTTGATCTTCAATCACCATTCTGTGATCTGTTTTCACATGCCCCTTGCCCCTGGACCCCCCAGGTCCATGCTCAACCACTTCAGCCCACACCTTTTTGCCCGAACGCTGTGCCGAAGTGAGCACATCCACATCGTCCACGTCCGAGGGCACTGCCGCTCTCTTCCGTGACACTCGAGCCTTTCTCCCCGCCTCCACCTGGAAGCCATCCCCGTGCACTTCCGCCACCACCGTGCCAATTTGCAACCCAGCCTCAACCTGGGTCTCTGACATGCCTCCCCCCCTCTCACCACCTGGAACCCCAGCAGCATCCAGGGCACCCACAAGCCCCTCAACTGTGACCTCTCCTGGGGTCCCTAACAGGTCGTGGAGGACTGAATCAATGGTAGCCTCCACGGCCCTGTCCTCACCCAGTGACACCACATCTTTGGTCTCCGGTGCCTGCCCGGCAGTGCATGTCTCTCTCGGAAGAGTTACACACTCTTCCTCCCTCAAGGCCTCCTCGACCTCCACACTCCAAGCCTTGTTCAAGGAAACCGACTCAGGTCGTGCCAAATCCAACGTCTCAAGGTCCTCTGATGCCTCCTTATGCTGCTCCTTCGCCTGTGTACCCTGTTGTTTAACACACTGCGCAGCAATGTGATCATAGGCACCGCATAATCGACAGGTACGTTGTTGCCCTGCGTAAGTCACCATTACTCGAGTCCTGAAGTCTTCTAGGAAAATATAGGAAGGAATAGGATGCCTCAATGTCATTTTTAAGGAAAAACTTCCTTCAGGCATCCCAGAATACGATCCTTCCTTCCATTTCCCCAATGTCGCCATATGAACAGTCCCAAACTTCTCAAAGACAGCACGTAGGTCTGCCTCATTAGCCTCAAAGGGTACATTTCTTATCTTCACCCACGTATAATGGCGGGACACATCATGTAGCCTTACCGTCACTGCAGGATTCACTGGTACACAAAGATCTTGGAACCTGGCGACTATGTCCTCATATACACTTGCATTGAGAAACTTCACAAAAATTCTATATGCCTCGTTCAAGGCTACACCATACAGCTCTTCGTTGGCAATGCCGTATGTGTCCCTGATGATGGCAGGTAATAAAACTTGAGCTGAGTGGGCATGCACAGCCTCACACACCACTTCTATGCCGACAGTGTTTACCCTTCTTCTTGCCGGCTGCGCCATTTTGAGAAAACCAAGTTGTCACCGGCTGACAGCAGAGGGCAGGCTCAGCTCACGTCCGCTCGTCCCAAAGGTTGAGCGACGAAATGAAAGGTGAATTTTGTAAGGGAGGTTTTGCTTTTCTACATGCGGGGTTTACCAATGGTTTCTATAATAGGTGGGGATTGGAATTGTGTAATCAGGAATAAGGATGTGGAACCGAGAGGGGCAGGGTGTGTGCTTGGGGTATTGAGGGATTTGTTGAGGGATGCAGGGGTTTATGACATAGTCAGGGGCGATGGGTGGAAAGTAGAGCACACGTTTATGCGGAGGGGTTATGCTGCCAGGTTGGATCGTATATATATAACTCGAGATATAACAGTAGAACGTGTAATGACGATAGATTTAGGTTTTTCGGACCATCGTGCCGTTTTGGCAGAGATGGCATGGGAAGGGATGGTTCGTAGGTATGTGGGTTATTGGAAAATGAATGTGAGGCTACTTCAGGGAGAGGGGGAGGGGTTTTTTAGGGAATGGTGGAAGCAACTATGGGAGGCTCGCAACGAAGAGGAGGATGTCTTGGAATGGTGGGAGAAGCACGCTAAATTGCAGATTAGGGAGTATTACCAGCATAGAGGAAGGGATGAGGCGAGGTGGAGGTATGGTTTACAGAAATATTTAGAGGGGCAGCTAAATGATTGTTATGAAGGGGGAGGGGGGCTAGACATGGAGAAATAGAGGTTTTAAGGGGAAGATTGAGGGATATACAAAATTCTCGTTTTGATGCGATACGTGTGAGGGAAGGTTTAGAGGAGGTTCTATGGGGTGACAAACCGTCAGGATGTGTTTTGAGGAGATTTAGGAATAGGCAACAGATGACCACGATTATGGGATTAGAGGTGTGTAAAGGGGTGGGGGGATATAGGGTGGGGCAGGTACTTAGTACCACCGATGGAATGAGCAATTATGCTGATTATTGGTTTAGGGAGAATTTTAAGCAGAGGGAGGGAGGAGAGAGGGAGGGAGAGATTCTGGGAGAAGGAATTCGAGGTATTTTAGGGGAGGAGGAGAGTGCGGTAATAGAGGGTAGGATCAGTGAGGAGGAGGTGGAGGAGGCGATAATGGGCTTGAGTAGGGGAAAAGTGCCGGGCATTGATGGAATTCCTAATGATTTCTATATTACACATTGGGATTGTATGAAGGAATGTCTGGTCCGGTTGTTTAACTGTATGAAGGAAAGGGGAGTGTTGGGGGAATCGCAGGGCACGGGAGTAGTAGGTTTGGTCTATAAGGGAGGGGGGGGGGAAGACCTTGGGTGCTTTTAGGGCGATCTCCCTCATGTGTGCAGATTATAAAGTTTTTGCGAAGGTTTTAGGTAACCGTATGAAAAAGGTGCTTGACCGAGTCCTACATAGAGGACAGTGTGGGATTCCAGGTCGAAGTATGCGGGAGGGGCATGGAAGAATTAAGGATTTTGTGGAGGGTAGACAACGGGGGGGGATCTTGGGGATTGATTGGAAGCAGGCTTATGACAGTGTACATAGACATATGTTGTGGTGTATTTTAAAAAAACAGGGTTTTGGTGATGAGATCGTGCGCTGGGCGACTACTTTGTATACGCCTGCAACGGTCAGGGTTCAGGTTAATGGGAAGTTAGGGTTGCCAGTGCAGATGGGGATGGGTTTGCGACAGGGTTGCCCCTTGTCTCAAATCCTCTTTGCATGCATGCAGGACCCTTTTTATAGGCTTATAGAGGAAGGAGTGTGGGAACAGGGAGAGGTGGGTCCTGGGAGATGTGGTATTGTGGGGTATGTGGATGACACCACAGTTTTGGTAGGAGGGGAAATAGGATTGGGGAATGTGGGACGTATAATAGAGATTTTTGGTGGGGCGACAGGGATGAAGGTTAATGGAGCGAAGTCAAAGTTATTAGAAGTAGGCACGTGGGTGGGGGGGGGGGGTTTGGGGGAACAGTATGGGTGGAACGTAGTGGATAGAATTAAGATATGTGGGGTTGTGTATATGGCGGACGCTGGGGAGGCACAGAGAATAAATTCCAAGGAAGTAGTGAGTAGAGCGATGGGTAGGATGCGCGGGTGGAGGGCTGGGGATGTAACATTGCAGCAGAGGGTGGTGGTAGTAAATACACTTGTGTACAGTAAAGTGTGGGGCGTGGCAGAAATATACCCCCTGAGGTCGTGTGATATTCAGGAACTGGAGAGGGTGGTTTTGAGGTATGTGTGGGGTTATGGGAAGCCATGGCTACGGAAGGAGGTGGTGATGATGGGCGTGCGGTAGGGTGGGCTGGGTCTTATACCTTTGGACACACGAGTGAAGGCAGTGTATGTGAAGCAGCGATACTTGAGGGTGGGAGGGGAGAGGGGTAGAAGGGTGGGAGAGGTCATGAAGGATGTGCGAAAATGGTGGAAGGGAAAGGCACTACTGGAGTGTGAAGATATGGTGCGAAATTTGTTGGCAGTAAGGGAAGCAAAAAAAGTAAGGGTAAGTAGGCTTGGGAGGACAGGTAGGCAGGGTACAGTGATACAGGGAGTAGCTACATACCCAATGTATGATTGGAGGGGCATTTGGGAAGACTTTCGGAAGATCAGATTAAAGCCAAGGGTTCGTGAAGTGGTTTATAGATTCTTTATGGGAATTCTAGCTACAAGGTCAGTGCTATATAGAATGGGTTATTTAGGTGCTGGCACTTGTTTGCATTGTGAGGAAGAGGAGACGGCTTTTCATGCCATATATTTTTGTGAAACCTTGGGTTTTGTAAGAGCATGGTTAGCGAGAGTTCTGGGTATAGTGGCGGGAGGGGGAAGAAACATTTCGACTTTGAGGGCTTTGCATTTTGATGTGGGAGGGGTTTCCAAGGACATTCGGAGGGCAGTGATGTATGTAGTGGCAGATTTTTTGTATGTGTCTTGGTGCATGCGGGAGGTGGGGGGTGAATATAGGGTGCGGGCTCTTGCGGCGAGTGTGTATCGTACATTATGCAGAAATAGGCTACTATATGGGAGGTTGTGGGTAAATAGTTTTCCCTTGGGTTATCGTAATCTGTCGGTAGGTGTAATGTTAGGGTTGGGTGCAGTTTAGAGCTGGATTGGGCTGGTTCTCCCTAAACTGGCATTCTTGTTCTTTTTTGAGATTAGTGGAGGATGGAAGGTGGAATAAAAGTGTGTGGTAGTGGAGCATATGGGTGTAAAGTCGTTAAGAATGTGGGGGGGGCGTAAGGGGGGGGGTGAACTGGTGACATTTGGTTAAGAGACAGGGGTTTTATGACTTTCGACGTCAGGTACGAACTTGAGCATGGAAGGGAACGTGAGTTTGTGTTTTTTTAATACAGATAGCATGGGGTCAGGGGATGGCAGGGGGTGGCTTTCTGAAGTGTCTTTTGCCAGGTTGGTTTTGTTAATAAAAAAAAAAAAAGATTGGTAAAGCACTGCGTACCTTGTCATAAGGTTCGTAGGTTCGAGTCTCCTTCAGTCAGAGATCAGTGTTTGTATAAATATATATATATATATATATATATATATATATATATATATATATATATATATATATATATATATATATATATACATATTGTTTTTTGTCTGCGTACGTGCAGAGTTACAATGTGGTGTGTTAAATTTTGTGTTTTGAATTACTTTGGAATAGGTGTTTGGGACGTTTAAGCTTGCTAAGTAGGTCAAGAGTCCGATAGTATGGGCTGATTATTGCATATATGTAGGTCTAAGGTTTAGCTGCAAGTACTTCCTGTTATTGTTTTATTCAATGCCAGATTTAGGATTGTTATACACTTTCTCATGTCCATGAATTGCACAATTTAATTTCAGAAATGATGTACTATTGTGTTTCAAATAGGGAGATAAGGTTTTTATGTCCTGTAACTAGACAGTTTTGATACCTTATGTTAGGATTTTGTTAGTTGTATGTGTTGTATTTGCATATATAATGTTATGTCTTTTACTTGCGGGTGTTTCCTGCCCAGTGTTTATGTGGGGAGTTTCATTGTGATATGTACCAATGTAATGTTTATTGTAGGCTTTGGTTTGCCTAATGTTTAAATTAATGTTCTGCATAATTTTAATTTTTGTATGTTAAATAATATTTACTGTGCACTTTGTGCAAGGGCTCTAATTGTACAGAATTGTGGGGGATTTATGTGGGCACAGACATAAATTTTGAGTTTTTGTTTTTGCTACTATTTTTGTTCGGTGCTGGAGCTCTCTCGCTCTTTATTCTGTTAATAGTTTCCTGCTATTTGCGGGAAGTATTATGTGGTATGTCTTTGCAATTTTATTGTAGGGTTAGGTTAGCCTTTTGTTTAATTATTGTAATGTATAATTTTATCCTTCGTATGCTGCATCATATCATCTGTGTACTTTGTGCAAGGGGGTCTTACTGTACTGTATAACAGGCATGATTTGTAGGTTTAGACTTTGTTAATGTTTTTTCTGAGCAGGTGTTATCCTGTTCTTATCATTGTTCGGTGAAGGTATATCCTTTAATACAATATGAATGTAACACTTAGGGTATGCTTTGGGGTTGATGGTAGGTCATTGTATTTGCAAATGGTTAATTATAGTGTTCTTTTATTTATTTATATCTTGTACTGTGTCCTTTTAAATAAAAATAAAAAAAAAAAAAAACTCAATACTACACAACTAGATCATAGCTTGTAAAATTGTACATTTTTTTTGAATATAGTAAATTGACTTAAAATACAATATAGGAATAATACATTGGGACAAGCTGAAAGTAGTATACAGGTTGTATATATCAATAGTAAAATGAATAAATTACAGTATGGGAATTTACGTTAAAATATGAGAATTTATTGTACTCTGAGTAGTTACTTTTGGGGTTCTGAGTCTAGGGGAGTAACACATTGAGTTATTATATTATGAGGCGGAGGAGAGTGATTTGGTAGCTCTGTTAGTAAGGTTAAGTACAGAGTATTTAGTTTTGGGTGAGTACGTGATTTTTAAGAAGTCATTTGCTGGTAATGAATTCCAAATTTTGGGGCCTTTTATGTGCACAGAGTTTTTACATAGTGTGAGATACACACAGCGAACATCTTATTATAAATTATTATAAATTATTATAAATTGAGAAAGTCTCTCTTTAAGCAGCATAAGTGCTCATTATCACACAACTCTGCTTGCAGAAATAAACATGAACTTTATATAAACAAAGTTCTCTCATTAATGACATGATTATTATAAACTGAGAAACTCTGTAAACAACATTAAGGTTCATTATCTCACATCTTTTCTTTCACATATGAAATAAGTACTTCATAAAAAATATATAAACAAAGTTTCCAGAGTGAAAAAATTTACTGTATATATTAATGCAAATAGAAATTACATTATTAATCCTGCGTCTCTCAGCAATATACAATATGCAAAACTGGCTATGCAAAACACACCGCTGGGGGAAATTGGAGAGCACGGGAGGGAAAATTACCTGACTTCAAAACTGGGTAGTCACATATAAATTTTGTTGGTGGGACTGTGACTTTGAAAACACACTGGAGTCATCACCATTTACCCCTCAACAGCTGGACCTTCCAGGCTTTCACCTACACTGTCATTCCAAGGAATCCTGGAGTTACCCCATTTGGTGATCAAAAAAAAAAAAACAGGTGGGTCCTGAAGAAACACAACACACAGGATCACTATTTATGTCCCAAAAGTGGCCAGGCTTCACAGCCAACACCGGACCACTACCTTTGGTCCAACAGTCCATACACCAACTTCACACAGGTGAGGCCTCACTTCCCACACGTTATGTTAGCATACCTTACCTGGTCATGTACTGACGTGACTACCACCAAAAAAACACACACACTCTTGGGAAATCTGATTCCCTCTTCCACCAGCTCACCGAACTTCTGTCCACTAGGTGGTCAGAAATGCCATCTACTCACCTACTGCAGCTACTGCAAAAGGAGAACAGATGAAAATCTACATTACATTATGTAAAGTACACACGAGAAAATACATGAGCAACCACATTCCCTGTCCCCTTCACATAACGAATCAACAAAGTGAGCATTTGAGTGTGGTTCCTCGGTTATGTCTTCATGGGACGGATGTAGCACATTCCCCCTTTCGCGTAAGGATGTATTACTTATACTGGAAAAGATCATTTATTTTAAGGGATTTCAGGAACCACTGTTAGGACTCATGTACAAAGAATGTTGGTGGAGTCTGTTTACCAGTCTGGGTACCTGCCTGTAGGTATTACAGATGATTTACCTTTTCCAGGTATTGACCTACTACTAGACAACAATGTAATGGGTCACCTGAAAAGTGAGAAATGTTTGGTTTGGAGTGACTCTTATTTACAGTGTTTTAAGGTAAAAAGTAAAGCTTCTGTGACTAAAAAAATTTAATTGTGAACTATGACTAGCCAGATGAGCAAGGGAAGAACTTCTGTGACTCGCCTTGATCTTTCTACCGACTGTGGTGAGAGTTTGGGCCTGGGGAGCCTGTTCATTGAGTCTGACCTGCAGGAGACTCTGGGCAGTGATGAACCGGCCCAGGTCAAACCCGGTTTGGGGAGTGGGGGTCTCGGTGCTGGCATGGGAGTGAATACCCTGACTCTGAGGCAGCTAGTTAAGGTTCAGGGATGTGGTGACTCTCTGATGGTTATTCAGTTGGCAGCTGTTACAGAGGAAGTGGTTCCAAAATTTAACAAATATTTATTTAACAGAGAATGTGACCAAGCAGTCATGTCAGAGCCATTTGAGGATAAGGTTCTGAATTTTTTACAGATTCCCAATGGAGGATATTTCAGTATTGAGAAGGAAGAGCTGGATAATAAATGTTTTACCAATCACTTATCCTTCTACCAGGTTACCAGAATTCCTGCCCCTTCTTAATAATTTGGTGTGTATGATTTTGAGATTTCTGGTGGAATATTTTTGCCAGTTAGGCTTTGCACAATCCAACCAGAAGTCAAATTTTATAAAATGTGGTTTATAGAGACGTACGTAAGGAACAGTCTACCAATATCTAACACTCTGAGAGTCAAAGGAAAGTAGAGTGGTTACACCAGTCTCAGGACGATGCATGTTTGTTGTACCCAGTACCAGGACGGGAATGAAGGTATTCCCTTCCTTTTAACTGCCATGCGGAAAAGCATTCTAGAATTATAGGCTAGGTGAGGATGGTGATTCTTCCCCCCCCCTCCCCCGCTGGGGCGTTGACCCCGAAACCCTCTCCAGGTAAGGTCAGTTTACAGTACCAGGAAAAAACCATAATAGGAACCCCCGGTTGTTTTTTCTTAGCTTTAGAGATTGGCTAAGATGAGGTGGAGGCACCAGTGAACCAGCCTGCCAGTTTGCCCAGGATGACGTGGGACAATGAGATGGTGCTACATGGTCTGGAGGCTAGAGAAGTGGTGTTGGTACTGGAGCCGGCTCCTGGGAACGCTCAGCTTTAGTAGTGAATGGTACCTGCTGGTGGATGAGGTCTCCGATGGCTGGGTGCTGGGTACTTGTAGGATATAGTGGTCTTGTGGGGTAGAGCGAGATGTGATTTTCGCTTACTATGAGGCGGGTCAAAACATCATGGGTTCGAGTCCTTGACTAGTCACAGACTTGTTATTGATCAATACCACTAGTTCACGGTTACAATAATGTAAAATACCGCTTGTTGGGCTAGTGCACCAAACAGGGAGCAGAATGAAATTAGCTCAGAGGCACCCACACCACCGTATGTCCTCGGACCAAGGGTAACACACCTAGCTTGGCTGGGTGCTTGGTTCTTGTAGGATTTGGTGGTCCTGTGGGTTTGAGCGTCATGTGATTTTCGCTCACCATGAGGCGGGCCAAAACATCATGAGTTCGAATCCTTAGGTAGTAGTCGCAGTGTTGTTATTGATGATTACCATTCGTTCGTAGTTACAATATTATATATATATATATATATATATATATATATATATATATATATATATATATATATATATATATATATAAAGCATTTAAATATCGCAAACCAAGCGATACAAGATGCAAAACAACCACGGGAGGAGTAGAATGATAGCTCTAGGCCTTTCGTGTTTCAATCAACACATCAACAGGAGGTTACAAAATTGCAGAAAAGAGGAGGATTTCCACACGAATACGTTTCCAGAGAACCGAGTGCCTCTGGGAACGTATTCGCGTGGAAACCTTTCTCTTTTCTGCAAGATCCTGATAATTTTTTTTTTTATTTTATTTAAAACCAACAATAGACAATAGACAAAAGGAAAAACCCTAAAGATGACAATATATGAACAATAACTGAAAAAACGTTACATTAGATATTGAAACATTAACGAATAACATTACAATATAACAAATATGACCACTATTACCTACATATAAAATCAGATACCGAAGCTTAAAACTGTCCTATACTAGCTACATGTGGATAAGTTAACTTTCGTAAAAACATGCAAACCTATATTAACTCTTCCTCAAATTAATCATCCTTGCTCTTAATTTACACTAGAATAATAAAATACAAGTATAATAAAGAGCAGTTTGAATCAAAGAACATTCCACAATTATCATAAATTTACCCTAACCTAAGCCTAGTATTTCATCTGTATTATAAATGTCTAATCAACACGAAAATTTTACCACATTCCCCTAACCATATTTGTTGGTGTACATAATACAACCTTGTATTACCATAAAGAAAAAAAAAGAACAATAAAAAGGAAAACCCACTCTTTACCTTTAAAATCAGACTTCAATTTACCATTCATGTACATACATATAAATAAGTATATAAAGTATGTTGTCTAATTGAACACAATCACTTACAACGTCAGTTATAATATTACGTCAACTCAACCACGAATAATTCATCCATTCTTACAACTTCAAGGTTCGTAAAACTCTTAAACTACATACATAGTATTGCCACCATCAAAACAAATTAAAAAGAAAAACAATACCCAAATATATCAAAACACACTATGCTTCTATTGGCACCAAATCAATTGTGCTTACAAAAATACATTGTAAATTAAACTGAAACATAAAAAGCCATTTTGACATTTACACATTGTATCAAAATCATAAATACGCATTGAAAATATGTATTGAATATCATTGAAAATGTTCATGAGAAAAACCATTAAAGGTATATACAAGAAAGTAAACATACATACAATACATACATATATATATATATATATATATATATATATATATATTATATATATATATATACATACATATATACATATATTCACATACATATATACATACATACACACATACATACATACACATACATACATACACATACATACATACACAAAACACACACACAACACATGCATATATATACACACATACACATACACAGTTATAAGTCGATAATTCCAAATATAACTGTATTGTACTTGAAACACTCATAACAAATAATGTTAAAATTGCACCCCGGACATACCTCACATAACATTCATCAAACTCATCACGCTACCGACCATTCTAGGAAACCAGCCCATTTCATCCCCCTTACCTGCCTTTCAACTCCCGTAAATCCCGTAAAGTGAAATTCCTATAACCCTCACTTAAAACCCTCTCCCATCTCCCCCCATACACCTCCTTATTTCTACACTTTGTCCTATAAAAAGTTGCTGTTAATGCATTAATTCTTTCACACACGTTCGCTCCTCTCATAGCCCAAGACATATAAATATAATCTGTAATTATATACCCTACCGCATTCTCTACCATCTGATTCACCCCACCTATGTCTAAGCTTAAAACCCTCAACACCTGCAACCCCCCCCCCTCCCACTAACCTTATTACCTTACCCAACCAAACCCTTATTAGTTCAATACATTCGCAAAAATACACTATATGGAAAACAGTCTCCCATCCACCACAAGCCTTGCATATCCCATCCTCCCGTATTCTCTTATGGAATAAAACCATTCCAGACGGTAAGATCCCATGTAAAAATCTATACATTACTTCTCGTACTTTAGGTTTTAAACGTAATTTGTTCAAACGCCCCCAGATATTACGCCAATCATACATCGGATAAACACCTTCTACCACTGCCTTACCTTCCACCCCATCAAGGTTTCCCAATTTAATATGTGAAGGATCGCTCATGTTTATGATGACCCGTAACATTGCCTCACCGATTATGAACTCCCTACCCACCCACCACCGTTGCATATCCTGACGTATCTTATGAAGTCCGCCTTCCCTCGCCCCCCCCCTCCCGCTTATAACTACGTTTCAAATACACACTCATAATCCTCTTTTCAACAGCTATAAGACCCGGCCCTCCTCGGCCAACCGGGAGTGTGACAACCGCTCTACCTAACCATTCGCTTCCAGTACCCCAAATGAATCTAAAAACGCGCTTTTGTAACCTTTGTATCTCACTACGAAGTATCGGATATATTGCTGCTACATGCCAAAGTTTACTATATAATAGGACATTCGTTGTAATTACTCTTTGATGCAAAGTTAAGTGTGCAGCTCGTAAACCACTAAGGCGCTTCAGTACACCATCTACAATACGCACTGAATTTATTTGTTGTGCTAACTTGATATCACTTACATAAACGATCCCACATATCAGTAATTGGTCCACCTTTTTCCACCTTTCAACTACTTCACTTTCCTCACTTAACCTATCCCCAAGATCCATATACTTCGTTTTCTCCTTATTAATTGACATGCCAGAAGCCTTTTCAAAAACATTTACTAACTTTTCCACCCGAGGCAAATCCCTGTTACCACTTACTAAAATCGTTGTGTCATCAACATATCCAACAATGCCAGCCCCCCCACCCCTTTCGTCACCAACCCCATTTGCTGCCAATAAGACCCTAATTCCTCTATAAAAAGGATCCTGTAAACACGCAAAAAATATTTGTGAAAGGGGACAACCTTGACGTAGACCCCTGCTCATCTGAATTTGTTCTCCTAACCTTCCATTTACCTGCACCCGCAAGGATGCATCTTGATACATTAATTTGGCCCATGATATAATTTCCTCTCCAAACCCCTGCCATCTCATAATCTTCCATAACGCTTCCCTTTCTACACTATCATATGCCGCCTCCCAATCTATAGCCAACACCCCCCCACTCCCAATTTTACTCTTTCTTCAATAAAACTTCTAATCAAACCATGCCCGTCATACATAGACCTTCCCGGCACCCCATATTGTCCCTTATCGATCACTTTACCCAGGACCTTTTTTATTCTGTTAGCTAAAATTCTTGCAAAAATCTTATAATCACCACACAATAACGAAATAGCACGATAGTCTTTAACTGTTAATGGCTCACCTTTAGGCACTAGAACGACCACAGCCATCCGCTGCTGTGCCCCTAAAACCCGATCCCGCTTAAGGATATTGAATAATCTTACCAAAAATTCTTTTAAAACGCTCCAATTTTGGAGATAAAAGTCACTGGGCAACACATCAATTCCTGGTGCCTTACCTAATTGCGCCCCGGATAAAGCTTCCCATGTCTCGCACTCCGTTATCGGCCCTTCCAAAACGAATCGATCATGCTCTGTCAACTCACACTGCACAAACCTTCCAATTGACTGTAATGCTATTTCACTTATTCCCACACATTGCGTTTTCAACTTAACCCAAGCATCAATATACCCACTCATACCCTCAGTCGTCGTCAACACCTGGTCCACTTTATACCCTTGCATACCTACCTGAACATTCAACCCCATTAACTCCATTGCCTTGCGACGTGTGTGTTGACTCCGCAACACACACGCCGACGGCCGAACTCCCCACAAAACCTCCTCAATCCCGCCCTTAAGCCTTTCCCCATCAAACCTCTCATTTTGTAAATTCCGGATATTTTCCTTCAAACTTTCAATTTCAATAACAGGATAATTAGCATTAATTTGTGCATAACAGTCGCGCAACTGCCCCTCTAAATATTTTTGAAAACCGTATTGTAACTGAATATATCTCTTCCCTCGATTAATATAATATTCCTTAATACGTTTTTTAGCTATTGTTTCCCACCAATTAACCATGGCAACATCCCCTGGTGCTTCTACCACTAAACGATCCCACATATGTCCAAAAGACAAAAGACTATCCTCTTCCTTTAATAACTTTACATTCAATTTCCAAAATGATGGACCCCTCCGAGGCACACCCTCAATATCCACATCTATTACCACTCCTCTATGATCCGAAAAAACCACATCTATCACATCCACCCTCCGCACAGTAACCGCACAAGGCACGTACATTCGGTCCAACCTCGCCGCATAACCTCGTTTAATGAAGGTATGCTCTACCATCCCTCCCCCCCCACACACATCCTTTAACCCTACCCCGGTCAATATATCCCCCAATATACCCAAACAACACCCCGCACCTCTGGGCTCCACATCTTTACGACGTATCACGCAATTCCATTCTCCGCCTATTATTGCAACATTCGGTAAACCACGCAAAAAATAGACCAGCACGTCCCGAACAAATTTAGTTTTAATACTCACGTCACCCTCAGCCGGACCATATACACATACTAAACTAATGGGAACCCTACCCCAAGTTCCATCCACTCTAATTACCCTCCCCTCCCCCCCTTCCCTACGCCTTACTATAAACGGGCTAGTTTCCTTTACCAAAATGGCAGCGCCACCTTTCAAACGTGTCGCATGTTCCATGTACACATTATAACCACTCATATCCAACTCATAACCAGGCCTAAAATTATGTTCCTGTAAGAATACCACATCCACACCAAGTCGCACCAAATACTCATTAAACCACTTAAGCTTCCTCTCAGCTCTCAACCCGTTAATATTTATAGTAAAACACTTGAATTCAACAAATGGGTTTTCCTTTTGTCCCCGGCATTGACTTTACCCCAGTTCGTTTTGCAACCCCTCTGTCCCTCCCCCCTTTGTTGGGAATCACCTTTGCAATCCCTTGATCCTTGGGTTCACCATTCCCTCTCTGCTGTACCTCCACCCAAGACTTTTTCCCAGGGCGTTGGGCAGGAGTTAGCACATCATCAGAATCCGATGATGCTGCAGTCCTCTTTCGTGTCCCGCCCTCCACCTGCATTTTGACATCTGAAGCACCGTCCTGATGCACCTCCACCTCTACTGCATGCACCTTCAATCCTTTAGACTCTTTCGTCGCCAAACCGTCATCTTCTGCCATACCATCATTCACAGCCTTCCCCAGAACTAAGCCTGGGTCTTCCACCTGATCTAGGACCGATTCCTCTAACAAGTCATCCAACGCCTTTACCAAAGACGCCGCCACTTCTTCACCCATATTAGGTAGTCTCTCCTCAAAAACCTTATGTATGTCCAATGACTGAGATTCTCCTTGAAGCGTTACAATTGGCGATTCGAGCTCCTTTTCTTTGTCCACCTCCTCACTCCATGACAACCGTTGTTGGGGCGGTGTAGCAAGAGACTGTTCTCGCTCATCGCCAACCTCGTCCACTGGCTGCTGTTGCTGCTGTTGCTGTTGCTGTTGTGCCGGGTACCCACTTCGTTTCCCACACTGCGCCGCGATGTGGTCATATGACCCACATAGCCGACACGTACGTTGTTGCCCGGCATACGTTACATAGACTTGAGTCCTTAATTCTTTCAACACAATATATGAAGGAATAGGGTGTCGAAGAGTCATTTTAACTGTATACGCGCCTTCCAGCGCACCTGCATACGGTCCAGTTGCCCATCTCCCTGCTGTGGCTACGTGAACCGTCCCATAATTACGCAGTTCACTGGTAATATCAAAATCAGTCGCCTCAAAAGGCACATTCCTGATTTTCACCCAGGTGTAATGTCGAGATACATCATGAAGTCTCACCGACACAGCTGTATTAACCGGTATGATGGTCTCCTGATACTTGTCGACCACTGCCTCGTAGACTTGTGCAGACGTCATTTTAACGAAGATTCTTGTCATTCCATTTAATGCGACACCACATATCTCCTCATTTGCTATACCATAGGTATCGCGAATGATCGCTGGTAATAATAAATCCATGTTGGATCCTGTGACAGCACCACGGATCATCTCAATGCAGACAGTGTTGATTCTTCTTCTGCTATTCAGCGCCATGTTGGAGAAAATAAAGTTTCGACAAACCAACGCTAGGGGCAGCTCAATCAGGTAAACTGCGCAAAACAAACTCAAACAGGAGCGTCTGCGCAGCTCGTCCACACGGCTCGGAGGCGATGAGGACAATGTTCCTGATAATGTGTCTCCCCCCGTGGTTGTTTTGCATATATACATATATATATATATATATATATATATATATATATATATATATATATATATATATATATATATATATATATATATATATATATATATATATCATTTACCAAACTGCGGCAGGCCAGGACTCGACTCTACGAATCTTGTACCGCCTCCAGAGACAGCACAATGTACGCAACACCTTACCTCTGCACCACCAATCCTACAAAGAATCACGCATGCAGCTAATCTACATGTTTTTCTCGTGATCCGAGGACACTCGTGGCAGTGATATCTCAAGGATTAATTTCAGCCTCCTCCTGTTTGATTACCCGCCTCATCAAACAGGCGGTACCAGGTTCGTATGGTCGAGTTCTGGCCTTCCGTTGTGTGGTAAATGATTTAAAAATCACTTCTCTCGTGATTTCATTACTATATATATATATATATATATATATATATATATATATATATATATATATATATATATATATATATATATATATATATATATATTTTTATTATCACACTGGCCGATTCCCACCAAGGCAGGGTGGCCCGAAAAAGAAAAACTTTCACCATCATTCACTCCATCACTGTCTTGCCAGAAGGGTGCTTTACACTACAGTTTTTAAACTGCAACATTAACACCCCTCCTTCAGAGTGCAGGCACTGTACTTCCCATCTCCAGGACTCAAGTCCGGCCTGCCGGTTTCCCTGAATCCCTTCATAAATGTTACTTTGCTCACACTCCAACAGCACGTCAAGTATTAAAAACCATTTGTCTCCATTCACTCCTATCAAACACGCTCACGCATGCCTGCTGGAAGTCCAAGCCCCTCGCACACAAAACCTCCTTTACCCCCTCCCTCCAACCCTTCCTAGGCCGACCCCTACCCCGCCTTCCTTCCACTACAGACTGATACACTCTTGAAGTCATTCTGTTTCGCTCCATTCTCTCTACATGTCCGAACCACCTCAACAACCCTTCCTCAGCCCTCTGGACAACAGTTTTGGTAATCCCGCACCTCCTCCTAACTTCCAAACTACGAATTCTCTGCATTATATTCACACCACACATTGCCCTCAGACATGACATCTCCACTGCCTCCAGCCTTCTCCTCGCTGCAACATTCATCACCCATGCTTCACACCCATATAAGAGCGTTGGTAAAACTATACTCTCATACATTCCCCTCTTTGCCTCCAAGGACAAAGTTCTTTGTCTCCACAGACTCCTAAGTGCACCACTCACTCTCTTTCCCTCATCAATTCTATGATTCACCTCATCTTTCATAGACCCATCCGCTGACACGTCCACTCCCAAATATCTGAATACGTTCACCTCCTCCATACTCTCTCCCTCCAATCTGATATTCAATCTTTCATCACCTAATCTTTTTGTTATCCTCATAACCTTACTCTTTCCTGTATTCACCTTTAATTTTCTTCTTTTGCACACCCTACCAAATTCATCCACCAATCTCTGCAGCTTCTCTTCAGAATCTCCCAAGAGCACAGTGTCATCAGCAAAGAGCAGCTGTGACAACTCCCACTTTGTGTGTGATTCTTTATCTTTTAACTCCACGCCTCTTGCCAAGACCCTCGCATTTACTTCTCTTACAACCCCATCTATAAATATATTAAACAACCACGGTGACATCACACATCCCTGTCTAAGGCCTACTTTTACTGGGAAAAAATTTCCCTCTTTCCTACATACTCTAACTTGAGCCTCACTATCCTCGTAAAAACTCTTCACTGCTTTCAGTAACCTACCTCCTACACCATACACTTGCAACATCTGCCACATTGCCCCCCTATCCACCCTGTCATACGCCTTTTCCAAATCCATAAATGCCACAAAGACCTCTTTAGCCTTATCTAAATACTGTTCACTTATATGTTTCACTGTAAACACCTGGTCCACACACCCCCTACCTTTCCTAAAGCCTCCTTGTTCATCTGCTATCCTATTCTCCGTCTTACTCTTAATTCTTTCAATTATAACTCTACCATACACTTTACCAGGTACACTCAACAGACTTATCCCCCTATAATTTTTGCACTCTCTTTTATCCCCTTTGCCTTTATACAAAGGAACTATGCATGCTCTCTGCCAATCCCTAGGTACCTTACCCTCTTCCATACATTTATTAAATAATTGCACCAACCACTCCAAAACTATATCCCCACCTGCTTTTAACATTTCTATCGTTATCCCATCAATCCCGGCTGCCTTACCCCCTTTCATTTTACCTACTGCCTCACGAACTTCCCCCACACTCACAACTGGCTCTTCCTCACTCCTACAAGATGTTATTCCTCCTTGCCCTATACACGAAATCACAGCTTCCCTATCTTCATCAACATTTAACAATTCCTCAAAATATTCCCTCCATCTTCCCAATACCTCTAACTCTCCATTTAATAACTCTCCTCTCCTATTTTTAACTGACAAATCCATTTGTTCTCTAGGCTTTCTTAACTTGTTAATCTCACTCCAAAACTTTTTCTTATTTTCAACAAAATTTGTTGATAACATCTCACCCACTCTCTCATTTGCTCTCTTTTTACATTGCTTCACCACTCTCTTAACCTCTCTCTTTTTCTCCATATACTCTTCCCTCCTTGCATCACTTCTACTTTGTAAAAACTTCTCATATGCTAACTTTTTCTCCCTTACTACTCTCTTTACATCATCATTCCACCAATCGCTCCTCTTCCCTCCTGCACCCACTTTCCTGTAACCACAAACTTCTGCTGAACACTCTAACACTACATTTTTAAACCTACCCCATTCCTCTTCGACCCCATTGCCTATGCTCTCATTAGCCCATCTATCCTCCAATAGCTGTTTATATCTTACCCTAACTGCCTCCTCTTTTAGTTTATAAACCTTCACCTCTCTCTTCCCTGATGCTTCTATTCTCCTTGTATCCCATCTACCTTTTACTCTCAGTGTAGCTACAACTAGAAAGTGATCTGATATATCTGTGGCCCCTCTATAAACATGTACATCCTGAAGTCTACTCAACAGTCTTTTATCTACCAATACATAATCCAACAAACTACTGTCATTTCGCCCTACATCATATCGTGTATACTTATTTATCCTCTTTTTCTTAAAATATGTATTACCTATAACTAAACCCCTTTCTATACAAAGTTCAATCAAAGGGCTCCCATTATCATTTACACCTGGCACCCCAAACTTACCTACCACACCCTCTCTAAAAGTTTCTCCTACTTTAGCATTCAGGTCCCCTACCACAATTAGTCTCTCACTTGGTTCAAAGGCTCCTATACATTCACTTAACATCTCCCAAAATCTCTCTCTCTCCTCTGCATTCCTCTCTTCTCCAGGTGCATACACGCTTATTATGACCCACTTCTCGCATCCAACCTTTACTTTAATCCACATAATTCTCGAATTTACACATTCATATTCTCTTTTCTCCTTCCATAACTGATCATTTAACATTACTGCTACCCCTTCCTTTGCTCTAACTCTCTCAGATACTCCAGATTTAATCCCATTTATTTCCCCCCACTGAAACTCTCCTACCCCCTTCAGCTTTGTTTCGCTTAGAGCCAGGACATCCAACTTCTTTTCATTCATAACATCAGCAATCATCTGTTTCTTGTCATCCGCACTACATCCACGCACATTTAAACAACCCAGTTTTATAAAGTTTTTCTTCTTCTCTTTTTTAGTAAATGTATACAGGATAAGGGGTTACTAGCCCATTGCTCCCGGCATTTTAGTCGCCTCATACGACACGCATGGCTTACGGAGGAAAGATTCTTTTCCACTTCCCCATGGACAATAGAAGAAATAAAAAAAGAACAAGAGCTATTTAGAAAAAAAGAGAAAAACCTAGATGTATGTATATATATATATATATATATATATATATATATATATATATATATATATATATATATATATATATATATATATATATATATATGGAGTGTGGAAATTAGGAGAAGGTGCGGAGTTAAAAGTATTAGTGAAAGGGCTGAAGAGGGGTTGTTGAGGTGGTTTGGTCATTTAGAGAGAATGGATCAAAGTAGAATGACATGGAGAGCATTTAAATCGGTAGGAGAAGGAAGACGGGGTAGGGGTCGTCCTCGAAAAGGTTCGAAGGAAGGGGTAAGGGAGGCTTTATGGGCGAGGGGCTTGGACTTCCAGCAGGCGTGCATGAGTGTGTTCGATAGGAGTGAATTGAAACGAATGGTATTTGGGACTTGACAATCTGTTGAAGTGTGAGCAGGGTAATATTTAGTGAAGGGATTCAGGGAAACTGGCTATTTTTATATAGCCGGACTTGAGTCCTGGAAACGAGAAGTACAATGCCTGCACTTTAAAGGAGGAGTTTGGGATATTAGCAGTTTGGAGGGATATGTTGTGTATATTTTTACGTATATGCTTCTAAACTGCTGTGTTCTGGGCACCTCTGCAAAAACAGTGATTATGTGTGAGTGAGATGAAAGTGTTGAATGATGATGAAAGTATTTTCTTGTTGGGGATTTTCTTTCTTTTTTGGGTCACCCTGCCTCGGTGGGAGACGTCCGACTTGTTGAAAATATTACATATATATATATATATATATATATATATATATATATATATATATATATATATATATATATACATGTATATATAACTATATATATACATGTATGTATATATACACATGTATATACAGTGGTCCCTCGTTGTTCGTAATTAATCCGTTCCTGGAGCCGTTACTATAAACGAAATTTACGATTTACGAATCAATTTTCCCCATAAGAAATAATGTAAATACAATTAATCCGTTCCTGACACCCAGAAGTATTAAACAAAAAAAATTTTAACATGAAATATACATGTAGTACATAAACAATACAATGGGAAATGATGAATGAAACATTAACAGCATAACACTTACCTTTATTGGAGATTCTTCTTAGTGTATGGGAGACTGGAGGAGGAGAGAGAGTGGATTGTTTATAGTTTGGAAGGGGAATCCCCTTCCATCAACACCTCAGGTACCATTTGCTTTTCTGGGGTTGCTTCTCTTCTCTGTTTCTTAATGCCACTAGGACCACCTTGAGAGTCACTGGAGTCCTGTCTCACAAAATAACCGTGGAGAGAGCTCTGTTTCTGGCGTCTCTTTAACACTTCCCTAAAATGGCCCAAGACTTTGTCACTGTACATGTTGCCAACCTGGCTTGCAACAACCTTGTTAGGGTGATGTTTCTCCATAAAGCTTTCCATCTTACCCCACATAGTAAAAATCTCTTTAATTTCTGAAGAAGGCACCTTCTTCCATCTCTCTTCCTCCTCCTTTGCAGCAAGATTCTGAGCTGCGATGTGTTGCTCTTCCTGCTGAAGCTCTTGCAGCTCCTCAGTGGTGAGCTCTTCATTGTGGTCTTCCACCAATTCTTCCACATCCTCCAATCTCACATCCAACCCCATGGAACTCCCCAGTGCCACAGTTGATTTTACAACAGACATAGGCTCATTAGGGTCAGTCCCAAATTCTTCAAAATCCCTCTTGTCGACACAATCTGGCCACAATTTTCTGCAAGCAGAGTTCAAAGTCCTGGTAGTCACTCCCTCCCAAGCCATACCTATAAGGGTTATGCAGTGGAGGATGCTGAAGTGTTCTCTCCAAAATTCCCTTAGGGTCAAGTGAGTGTCTGTGGTCACAGTCAAGCACCTGTGAAACATTGCTTTTGTGTAGAGTTTTTTAAAGTTTGCAATAACCTGCTGGTCCATGGGTTGGAGGAGAGGAGTGGTATTCGGGGGCAAGAACTTTACTGTGATGAACCGAAACTCCTCGAAAATTAGGTCATCCAAGTTTGGAGGATGAGCAGGTGCATTGTCCATTACTAGCAGGCACTTGAGATCCAATTTCTTTTCCAGGAGATACTCCTTCACACTAGGGCCAAACACTTCATTGAACCACTTGACGAAAATTTCCCTCGTGACCCATGCCTTACTATTAGATTTCCAAAACACACACAATTTACTCTTCATAACATTGTTTTTCCTGAACACTCTGGGATTTTCAGAATGGTACACTAGTAATGGCTTCACTTTGAAATCCCCACTAGCATTAGCACAGAACATTAGCGTCAGCCTGTCTTTCATAGGCTTGTGTCCTGGCATTGCCTTTTCCTCTTGTGTAATGAAGGTCCTCTTTGGCATTTTCTTCCAAAGGAGGCCTGTTTCGTCACAATTGAACACTTGTTCAGGTTTCAGTCCTTCAGCCTCTATGTACTCCTGGAATTCATGCACATATTTTTCAGCCGCCTTGTGGTCCGAACTGGCAGCCTCACCATGCCTTACCACACTGTGTATGCCAGTACGGTTCTTAAATCTCTCAAACCAGCCTTTGCTGGCCTTAAATTCACTCACTTCACCACTATTTGCAGGCAATTTCTTTACCAAATCTTCATGCAACTGTCTAGCCTTTTCACAAATAAACGAAGTCATAAAAGTATCTCCTGCTAATTGTTTCTCATTTATCCACACCAATAATAACTTCTCAACCTCTTCCAGTACTGGTGATCTCATTTTTGTCAGCATAGTTACTCCCTTTGCAACAACAGCATCCTTTATTTCATTTTTCTTGGCCACTATGGAACATAAGGTTGTGTAGGGTTTCTTATACATCCTGGACAGTTCGGCCACACTTGTACCACTTTCATATTGTTCAATGATGGTTTTCTTAAATTCAATCGTATTTCTCACCTTCTTTACCACAGGCTTGGCACTAGGAGCTTTCTTTGGAGCCATGGTAGCTTATTTAGTACTTGCAAGCACTAAAATAAATGGAATATTATGAAATATTTCGCTGGAGCACGTGAGGGGACCTTCGCTCACTGGTAAACATTGCCAGACTGGCTGCCGCCCTGGCTCACGCCGTGGGTACGCGTCCCGGACGAACTATGACTCGCGAGTCAACCTATGAAAAGCGAGTCCATGTTTATACGAAAATACCTCTATGATTGGCGAATTTTACGATTGCCGGGAGCTACGAAAAGCGGGGGACCACTGAATATATATATATATATATATATATATATATATATATATATATATATATATATATATATATATATATATAATATATATATATATATATATATATATATGTCGTGCCGAATATGTAAAACTGGTCAATTAGCAAGAACTCGTTTAAAATTAAGTCCTTTCTAAAATTTTCTCTTATACGTTTAAAGATATATGTTTTTTATTAATGTTGATGTAAAAATTTATAATTTTGTACCAAAAGGAGCTTAGAAAACTTACCTAACCTTATTATAACAAGAACAATTTATTTTAGCCTAACCCAACTAAATATATTTTGGATTTGTTTACAATAATTTAATACTAAACAAACACAATTAAATATATTTTTTTCGTTAGGTTCAGAATGATTTTCGCGAAATTATTGCATACACAAATTTTCACTTGTCCTATATGGCAAGATGAGCGTTGCTATTTAAGCCATGATCGCAAGTTCTGCCTATTCGGCACGACATATATATATATATATATATATATATATATATATATATATATATATATATATATATATACATATATTATAATAATAACTTTATTTAATACATGTACAAGGTATACAGGTCTAGCTGACATCAGTGACATACTACTATATAGAAAGCCGCTTGTTATGCTGAGCATTTCCCGCAAATTAGGTCAGTTTTGTCCAAGGATGCGACTAGAGTCGACTAACTTCCAGGTATCCATTTTACTGATGGGCGAACATAGACAACCTGTGTAAACACGCTCAATATTTCTTCCCTCGCTGGGAATCGAACCAAGATTGCCGTGTGAAGCGTAAATTTAATAATACGACATACACCTCACTCTATACGCATAAATCACACACCAGTACTCCTCTACCCACTCACATCAGCTCACTAGCACACTCCTAATAGTGAGTAAAACAAAATATATTAATATTTATAAACAGGGAGGCTCCAGGACCCTCCTCCACCGTCTGCCGTCTTGTCTACCGACAGGCAAAAACACCATACGCGTACTCTCCCAAAATTACAGAGGCCTCTGCACCTGTCATGTTTACCTGTAAGGTAAACATGAGAGGTATACTAACAGGCCTATGGTTGCTGGCATTTGACCTACTGTGAGGAGTAACTCTGGCCTCCTTGCACCCCTCTGGTACGGTATTAGTGGTGATGGAGAAATTTATTATTTGAGCAATAGGGATTGACAGTTCAGAAGCACCATCTTTTAGGAACTTAGACGAGACGTTATCAGGGTCGGTGCTCTTAGTTGGGTTTAACCTGCTTAGTTCTTTTTTAAGTCATGATATACAATTACTAGTTGACAACTGTTTGGGGTTACCCCTTTATTGGTATAGTATGTTTGAAACTTATCAGAGTCTGTGTTAAAGGTGTTTGATGCAGCTGGTAGTTTACTTACTAGTGTTGATGCGACAGATGTGTAGTAGGAATTAAAACAATTTGCCACTTAGTTGTTTCGTGGAATACCTCGTTATTGATAGTGGGTACTATGTTAGACTTATCTACTGGCTTATGGCTATACCCCAACTGTTTTAGTTGTTGCCACAGCTTTCTGGGGTTATACTGATACTCTTCGATTTTTGAGCAATAGTGCCTTGCCTTTGCTCCTTTTATAAGTCTCTGTACTCTGTTCCTCACCTTTGGAATTCATTTAGTGCTGCAATATCCTGTCTGTTTGCTTTAAATCTTTTTAGCAGCTGGTCTCAGAATTTCATATTATCTAATATCTCAGTAGTCATCCAGGGTTCAGTTCTTCGTTTAATCCTAACCTCTTTAACTGGTGGAAATAAATGGTATAAAATACCGACACAATGGAAATATAAACACAAATGCAGTATAATGTGATCCTTCATTGACAACGTTTCACCCACACAGTGGGCTTTTTCAAGTCACACACGGATCTACCTGGGGTTGGAAGGTACGAGGGTATTTATAGGCATGTTCAGAATGTTGAGGTCAGGTGGAGAATGCTGCATCTGATGATCTACCGAGTGGGGTTATAGAGTCTTGGGTAGCTTGGCAGGGGTATTGGACAAGTTGTGAGTAGACCTTCTGCAGTGTTCTATGTTCTTATGTGGGATAGCGATGAAGAAGTTTCTTGGCGAGTGGTTCAGCTATGTTATAGAAGCCATTGTTCTGGTTGAAATTGCTGGTTGTAGAGATGAGCGATGATTCCAGGATTCTTCTGTATTGAGTGTTGTCTTCTGTGGCTATAAGTCTTGAGTTTCTGTAGTTAATTAAATGGTTGTGTGAATTGCGAATACCTCGTTATTGATAGTGAGTACTATGTTAGACTTACCTACTGGCTTATGGCTATACCCCAACTGTTTTAGTTGGACTGACGATACAAGGAATGCCTGTGTACAACATCGCAATTCACACAACCATTTAATTAACTACAGAAACTCAAGACTTATAGCCACAGAAGACAACACTCAATACAGAAGAATCCTGGAATCATCGCTCATCTCTACAACCAGCAATTTCAACCAGAACAATGGCTTCTATAACATAGCTGAACCACTCGCCAAGAAACTTCTTCATCGCTATCCCACATAAGAACATAGAACACTGCAGAAGGTCTACTCACAACTTGTCCAATACCCCTGCCAAGCTACCCAAGACTCTATAACCCCACCCGGTAGATCATCAGATGCAGCATTCTCCACCTGACCTCAACATTCTGAACATGCCTATAAATACCCTCGTACCTTCCAACCCCAGGTAGATCCGTGTGTGACTTGAAAAAGCCCACTGTGTGGGTGAAACGTTGTCAATGAAGGATCACATTATACTGCATTTGTGTTTATATTTCCTCTTTAACTGGTACAATATTATCAAGGATGGTAGTGAACATTGTTTTGAAATTTTCCCAGGCATCATTTACGTCCGTGCAACTTATCTCTGTCCAGTCATAATTGTGTGGCCTATTTACCAGTGTTTCTTTAGTGTAGTTTCTAGTTGACCTCATTTATATTGTCCTGTGTAGACGTATCCGTTCCCTGATGATTTTCATGATACAGTAATTGATGAAATGATCACTAAGGCCTGTGGTAATGACAAATCAAAAAATAAAATGGAATTTAGGCGTATACACTTCACGAAGATAAAAATTAGAACATAATTTAGGCCTACTTTCCCAACAAGTTAGCTCGAAAGCAAGGCCAAGTTGGAATTCCCATTTTTACTGGAGATGTTGGATGAGCACAGAGGAAGGCATGAGAGCATGATGCAGACAGTGAGGCTATTCATCTTGTAAGGATTGCTAATATAATAAGGAGAGACATACTATGAACAATTAGTTCAACGGCTCATTTGAAAACAAATTCTAGGAAGGATCTGTGCCAGAATCTCTCTGTTGCACTGGACGATGTTTTGGTGAATGGACCAAGTTTCAAGTCACATATAAGTTTCTCAGAAATGCCACAACCAGTTCTAAGTGTTACTCGGTTACTTGTTCAAGAATGAAACGCTTATGAAACATCTGGAACTGAGGAAACGTTTCGCCATTCACTGGCTTCTTCAGTGCAACACAGAGAAAAACGGTGAAAGATGAGGAGGTTAATAAGGTAATCAGTCCCTCAGGCTTAGGTCGATGTGTTCAGTCGATCAGTTATGGACCGAGGAAACAGAACGAACAGTCACCTGTTACTGTTATAACAGTTTCAATATTATCACAATCATAACTAAGAGTTAAACCCACAAAGATGTTAACAGTACTAAGTACATAATACAATAAGACACCTGCCAGAGGTCTATCTACACTGTCAACCTTCCTGCTGCTCAGGTCAGACAACTTCTACACGTGTTACAGCAAGAAGGACGAAAAAATGGATTGAAGACTCATACCACCAAGGATGGGAAATGAATACGGTTTTGTTCCATCAAAAATCGATAAAAAAATAGATTGTCAACTCATACCTGAAGCCATTGGCAATGAATATTGTTTGTACTAGCTTTGGCAACATATGTTGAACAGTTATTCCCTCTAAGGAAGCGAAGTCATACCATGTAAGCCCAGCTGATAGTGATGTGAAAATCATAGATATTCTGTGAATATTATTAGTTCATTTCATTCCTTTAATTAGGGATGGGTGTCAGTCTTAATTAATATGTGACAATATGTGACTTTGTCAATGGTCCAAGTCGGACCGAAACGTCGTCGTTAGCTTCTCTCTTTTATGTGCGGGTTATTTGTGTATGTGACAAACCACGTTAATAAAAAGCTAAGCAAATTCAGTGAAAGATGACCTACAATTTATAGTGAGATTCAGTTTGTCGTAATATTTAGTGTATGCACATTGAAATGGCAGTTCTCATGATACTTGGAAATCTGGATGGAAGCGAGTGAATGGGAGCACTTGTTCAGGCTGGTGTTATTGTTTCTGGAAAAGCCGATTCATTAATGAACGGATTCCATGAGATACCATTAAAGTGCTCACCAGGTTACCGCCAGAATTAATGTAATCATAGCTAAGCACTGAACCAAGTCCGGCCTGCCGGTTTCCCTGAATCCCTTCATAAATGTTACTTTGCTCACACTCCAACGAACCCACAAGGGTCATACAGGGCTACAGGGTACGGCGTGCTAAGGGTTTAATATGCTTCATCAGAGATTAGTGAGGTGCAGAGTATAACAGGGGCAGAGTTAGTAAGGGAGGTGTGAAGTCCTAAATGAAGTATAACCGAAGGTTATGTAATAAATCTGTTGCTGTTACAAAAGTCTATGAGGGAGTCTGTGTCAAAGGTGGGGCCGTCAGCGAGTAGGGAAGATAAAGTAAGTGTTAGAGCGGTGATGACGTCGAAGGTAAATTTTGGGTGCTCGCTAGTAGAAAAGGCAGTTTAACAGAATATGGCAAACTGAAACTGGAGGTTTACAGTTCTCATAGAGTGGGACAGGGCACCTCTCCATGAGATACCCATGGGTGAGACGTGTGTGCCTGATGTGAAGACGGGAATGCATAATCTCCCAACCACGACATCGAATAATAAGAAGACCAGAATCCAAAACACGGCTTGACCGAATACAGATTGTTATGAATCGACTCAGACGAATGTTGTTGCCAATGAATGGGAAGGTGGCTAGAAAAATATTCTCAGAACGGAATGCCCCTGTATGAAACGTAACAGCGCTGCAGAGTCTGCCTGCTCGTTGTCCTGAACATCCACATAACCAGGGCCAGATTAAGAAGTCTCCGGGCCCTAGGCTATTCAGATTGGCGGGGCCCCTTTGAGTTACGGGTAA
This sequence comes from Cherax quadricarinatus, assembly GCF_038502225.1. Taxonomy (NCBI): domain Eukaryota; kingdom Metazoa; phylum Arthropoda; class Malacostraca; order Decapoda; family Parastacidae; genus Cherax; species Cherax quadricarinatus. The sequence goes on from NC_091346.1 coordinate 9,043,091, forward strand.
GCGAAGCGACCCCTTCCAGCTTGGGGGGGGGGGGGTCGGTGTGAGCCTGTTTAAGGTCTAATTAAATACATTCTGGCTATTTAGATTAAATTTAATAGGGAAAGTACATCAAGACAACCAAAACCATTTACCAACAGCCATTATAACTATCTTGTTAAATCATGCATTTTAAAGAGAATAAACTCAAGACAGCATAGTATTACTAGATTAGGCTATTAAAGTAGTGACATCATGTACCTATTATATTCAGCATAACCACTACAGCACTATTATTCCCTTTATAAATCACTGACCATTATTGTTATCATTGCATCATGCATAAGACTATCAAATCATATAAACTCAAGAAAGTAAAGAATTGTTTATATTCACAGGCACTTCTTAAATAAACTTTTTTCTGGATTTCATATTGGCAAAATCATCAATTATATTCTGAAAATCAATATTTCTTGTTAGATCAGACTCAATGGTCAACAAGGCTAGGTTACACAATTTGTCTTGGCTCATTGTTGAACGGAGCTGGTTTTTCACTCTTCAAAACAGAAAATGAACGTTCTCCTTCACAGTTAGTAGCTGAAAGTGTTAGGTAAAGGCGATACACTATGTCAACATTAGGGAAGGTTTCTGAGATACCTGCATTTCTTAAATGTTTCAAAGCAGCTGAGGGCGCACATTTTTCAGGTGGAGCTTTAATCTGATTCATATACCCAGAAAAATTAACTATTTCTTCAACAAATGTGTCCTGAACATCTGCTGAAAGGTGTTGTTGCAACTTTAATGCAGCTTCTCTCAATTCTGCATCTGGCATAGTAGTAATTTTGAACAGAAATCCAAACTTGTCATTGAGATTCTGGTAGATTTCTTTTCTTTTCACCAATTCTGTAACAAGTGAATCCAGAATGACGAAGTATGTAGCTGTCTTACATTTCTTCAGTTAATTTGTCACAGTACAAGTCTAGATAACGTGTAATTACTACAGAAAATTGGAGAGGAATCTCCCATACTCACCCATTAGCGGGAAAACACAGCTGTTCTGATGTAAACAAAGGCGTGTTGAGTGTTGCCATCTATGGTTAGGTTTATTTATTTTTATTTTATTTCATTATTTATTTTTGTTTTGATTAATTTTTAAAAATCAATTTTACTCTCCAAACACTTGAACTTTTTAGGCAGGGACCCCTTTGCACTTACACCATGTGCGCAGTCTTGGATGAGCCCCTGAACCCCTTGGACCGCGGGGCCCCCAAATGCGCGGGGCCCTAGGCAAATGCCTAGTTTGCCTATGCGGTAATCCGGTCCTGCACATAACCACAGAAAACGATTTCTTTCTTTTTGCTAGAAATGAGGCGCAACCAAAGTTGTACCAGGGGAACTAGGAGATTAGGCGAATTAAGTGTTTTGATACCTTACAAAGCACTAAGAGAGACTGAAACTACCAAAAATATTGAAGTAGGCCTAGATGCAATACTTATAATCGCTATGAGAATTGCATAAAGTTCAACTGAGAAAATGCTACAAGAGTCTAATAAATGACCTCGCACAACACTGTCCGGGAACACTGTGTAAACAGCGTAATTTGTAATGGCATGAGAATGGCAACTGCAGGTATTTGAACTTTCATGCACGGCAGTAGGAAAGAACAGATTCGAACTGTCGGACCCTCCCAACGGGGAAGAGAAAAGGTAGAGAACATTAAATGAAGAGAAGCAAAGAGAGAGTGAATGCGAAGAGAAAAGGGACCGAGTAAACAGGGACGCCATTCAAATAATGGGCCTCTATCAACGTTCGTTACCATTCTGTATGTAGATGGATCATGAAGGTCATGTGAGCGGACAAAATATAGGAGGCAATTGCATCATGCCGATCGGTCAAAGATGAAACATTTTGCCTCTGCATATAGGCTCTTGACAGAGGAGGAACGAAAAGCACTTAGACACAAACACACTTCCTGATGATGAATGGGATCAAGTTTAGGAAGAGTTACGGTAAAGGCGCAAAATATATCTGGTCGCCATAATCTCGTTTCGATAAATTTAGGGCTGAATGAAGTCGAAGGAGAGTTCGACTATTCGCTCCCCAAGAAAGACGAGCAAGAGTTTTAATGAGGTTCAGGCACATATCTCACGTTGCTTACAGGGTAATGTGAGGTCTCCAATACAGCCAACGACTAAATAAAAAGTCAAGAAATCTGACCGCATCGCGTTCAGGGATCTGTGAACCATGCAGGTATAAAGGACTATTAGAGACAACAGTACGTCTAGTAAGAGTAATATGGTGAGTTTTAGTACTAGAAAATTTAAACACACCAGTCGTGAACAAATGGGAAAGATGGTCGATAGCATTCCAGAGAGGCTGCTACTAGGTGGCGGTCAACACGCCCACATGCTTTAGCAAAGTCGTCAATACAAAGTTATGATCAAATATTAGATAGAAGAACAGAGGTCAGGTCATTAATAGCTAAGGACACATCCCGGAGGGACACCTTCAACCTGGATATAATCAGGCGAAAGCAGATTATCAACCCGGACAAGGAAATGTCTCTCAGATAAACAGATTTTAAGGAAAAGTGGCAGATTACCCTGGAGGCTTAAGGAATGAACTTCAGCCAAGATGTCATATCTGCAAGTAGTCATATGCTTTTTCAAGATCAAAAATCACTGTGATACCAGAGTGGTTACTAGCAAAAGTATTACGAACATACGTATCTAAACGTTATGAAGGATCAGAACCTCACAGTACGGGAGTAAATTCTTGGGTAGTTTTGGGTAGGGGTGGTTTTGATAAAGACCTGCCACGTATGGGCCAGTAGGCCTTCTGCAGTGTTCCTCCATTCTTATGTTCATTAGAGCCAAGCTGATGAATAAAAAGACTATTGTGTGTCTCTAAATACTACCTTGACCGTTTGTTTACTAAACTTTTTATCAGCTTGCAAACTGCTCTAGTAAGACCAGTGGGTCGACAGTGGAAGGCATCGTGGCATGAAGTACCCGGTTTAGGAAAAGGCATAAAAACAGCAGTTTTCCATGAACGAGGAAGAACCGGTTGTGACCACATCACTTAAAAAGACGTAAGAGGACAACGAGCCATCAGGTCCAGCTGCCGAGGATCAACAAGCGGAAAGTGTTGATTCAAGTTTTGGTAGCGTAAAAACTACATTATAAGACTCTTCTCTGTTAGTAGAAATGTCTAAAGGAGGTAACTCTCTGGCAGATTCGGTGAAGGGGGATTGACGAAACCCCTGAGAGATACGGACAAAAGATTTCCAATTGCTGTGGCAATATCAATAGGATTTGCAATGCTGACTCCGACAACCCTAAGAACAGAAGTAGGGGCTGGAAAGTTCTTGCCACTCAATTTCCATGCTTTTTTTTCTGAACTTCACTCATAGAGGAAGCGGAAGTGACGATAAAAACATAACCTCGCCAACTTGTGCGTTTAGCTTCACGGATTACACGTCAGGCTACCGCCCTTGCACACTCTGTGGTCCTGTTGTAACTATATCGGCCCCACTCAACACGTTTCAGTCCTTATGCACAAGCACAAGTAGGTGACCACCGAGGCACGCATATCTGAGTGTGCTTACTCGAGATTTGAGGGACTGCATGTGAAGCCGCTGTTATAAAAAAACTAGAAAAGAGTTGTATTAGCTCATTAAGGGAGAACAAAGAAGGTTCCTCGCTAAAACCCTCTGACGCGAGTAAAGGATCCAATTCGCCCGTTCATACTGTCAACATGGCTATGAGGAGGGAGAGAATATGTATGGGAAGTAAGGAAGATAGGAAAATGATCACTCTCATGTAAATGTGGAAGCACAGACCAGATAAAGTCGAGTGCAGTTGAAGAGGTTCAAATTGAGAGATCTATGCAAGAGTGCGAGGCGAGAGTACCCATATTTAAAATAAGGAGAGGAAGAGAAATGAGAAGACCCTCTGATCACCACGAGAGTCGCAGGAGACTGCCCCCAACAAGAGAAGAGGTGGAGATAGGGAAGAAACCAGAAATTCAACATCAGAAATAGATAATGGTCGAGAAGGAGAAATATACAAAGAGCAGACTGTATACCACTTCAAGTAGATAAGTTTAGATAAGGGCTGGAGTAAAATGCAGCAAAGTATGAACAAAGATCTAGAGTGCAATATACCTGTTCAGAGAAGAAGTGCACTTTCATTAAAAGTCACATCGGGAAAAGGATCCACTGAATGCAATAAGATATAGCCTGAGACGGGACGGATAACAGTGAAGCGCAATTTAGGTTATTGTAAGCAGACACAAACAGGGGAAATTGGGAGAGCAACACCTGGAACTCACCTCCACCCCTGAGGCTTCGAATATTCCACTGTAAGTCATAGATCGCAATATGAAGCAGTAGGTATCTATGAACTAGAAGGGTTAGTAAAGTCTACATATGGAGGTAGTGGATAATTAGTCAAGAGCGAAGCAGTGGAACGCTGTAAAGAAAGGAGTTGTGTAGAAAGTTAAGATGTGAAGGATGTGGTTCGTGTCCTTCATAGGTTTTGTGTCTTCTATATATTCGGAGATGGCTTCAAGAGTTTCATATGACAAGGAAGCATCAAGCTGTACGATGTCAGAGGTAGAAGATGGAGGATGAGTAAAAGAATGGAGGAGAGAGAATGGAAGTTGCCACATAAGGGAGGGTGAGGGGTTAGAGTGAATTTGGAAAGAAATTTGGGAAGAGATAGGAGAGGAAGGAACTGTACGAGGGAGAGGATGAACCTCCACACCAGTAACAGATACAATAAGAAGTAAAGGACTAGGCTCAGAGACAGAAAAAGGAAAATGTTCTGGAATGATTTGCGTTAGAGGGATTAAAAGAGATATGAGCTTTCGAGATAATTTAGACTTTGGAGAAGTAGGAATGCGAGGTGATGGTGTAGTTGTGGGAGGATGTGTAGAAACAGAAACATGCGAGCTATCGACGAGAAGAATGTGGAAGTAGACACCACCGAGGTTGGGGGCCGTCTAGTAACTCTGGAATAAGAAAATCTTGGAGGCGGAGATGGGAGACTGCCATGGCATAAGAGAAACTTTCTTTCTCTTTGAGACACCAGATTTCCCGTTACTTTAAGAAAACCTGGCAACGTCAAGAATAAGCCGGGTTAGCCTCAATACAATTGTATTGTTATTGTATTGCTATGGTCAGCAACACCACAGACCGGGCATTTCGCCATGGCCCTGCAGTGTTTTGCTGGGTGGCCAAAAAGCCAGCAATTTCTACATTGTTGTGGTATAAGGATCCGTCCCCGTACTTGTAAACGGTGTCCTGCAATATAATCACGGCTGTCATAAGTTAGTCGAGCTACAATGCAGGGAAAGCATCTCCACCCACGGGCAGGTAGTAAATAAGTGTCCACTTTAAGAATTGGGACATCTTGGGGCTGAAGTTGTTCCATAATGTCTGCATCACAAGTTATAAAATCACGTAGAGCAATGATTTGTGGAAGAATTACGGTTCCACTGCAAGAATTGAGAGAAATGTGTTTATGAATCGTGACAGGATTATCAACAGTGGTAAGAATGGAAAGATTGTGAGCCTGTCCAACATTTTGCACCATGCCGATGCTTGCGCCATTCTTAAGAGCATGAAATTAAATATTTTGGCCAATATGGCATAGGAGTGCCTTCCTGATGCTATGATCACCACGACAGCCTGTGGGAAATGTCAGTTGTAGTGTGAAGAACTTAGTCCATTGTGTACCTTGAAGTGTGGTGCTGGTCGATCATGTGAAGAGCGAGTGGTAACAGGGACAATGTCATTCATTCACTAATGGTCGTGATCGTTAAGGTATGGGACCGGAGGTAGTCCGTTCTGAGATGAGTGAACGATTTGGAAATCGACGAACTGTAGGAGAAGCCGGAAGCATGGTCAAAGACGCTCGTAGGCTGGACGTATCAAAAGGGGTCAGGCGGAACCTCGGTACTGGAGATGGGCAACGAAATGTTGCCTGAAGAAGGTACTGGGTTGTTAGAGAGATCCAAAGAATGGTCTAAACATAAGGCAGGTTCGTGAGCCGGTGCCACAGGAGAAAGGGGCCCAGGTGGAGGAATTTCATGGATCTGGGACTGCATGGTAAGGTTCATTTTTTCTTTTTCCAAACAAAAGGTATGTGGAGGAGAAAGCTCATAACAGGAATGAAAGGAATTGTTTATCCCCCTCCGCGCCGAAGAGGGCTCTAAGTGCTACCCGAAGTGCAGATGCAGCGTGGTGCCTGTGCCCTAATCAATCCCTCAGACCTGTAAACCGGTAATCCAGGATAGAAAGGGTGGTATGAAGCTCACCGCAAGGCCTATCTCCTTCAACCACCACCTCCCGGAACCGACAGGCAGCCTCTAGAGATACACCCGAAGAACGCCGAAGCCACCATCCAGGACTCTGGAAGGTGGATAGGAACACACCCAGATGATCTAGATTCCACTGCAAACATCACCATCAAAAGTCTCGACTTAATGGGACGGACAACTACACACTTTCCCTAACCTGGAGCTAGAATTTCGGAGGGGAGGATCCCAAAGGCCATAAGTAGCAGAGGAAGGAGAGGGGAGGGATGGGGAAAGGAGGGGGGATGGGAAAGAAGGGGCGGGAAGAATGGGGCATGGAGGGAGGAGTGGGAGTAGTTAGGCTCGATCGGAGGAAGAAAACCGAAAGGTCGAATTCCTCAGACACCATTACGGGGAAAACAAGGAGCCCCTTCCCCTACACACAGACACACACACACACACCTTGAGGGGTCACAGCCAGTACTCTCTTGATAATTTTTAAGCAAGTATTGCAAAAACATAAAAGATAGCAACATGACGGGAATGTTGCTATCTTTAATGTGAAGTATACCCCTAGCTCTGATCCTGGTACATTATCCTGCAACTGGAATAATTCTAATGATAGAGGTACGAGAATGAGACTTACTTCCAATTTTATGTGGAGGCACTGACCAACATAGTGCCTTGGTTTTTTGTCAAGAGACAAAGAACCAAGGCACTACTTTGTCTAGAGTGTCTCTAGACAAAACACTAAGGCACTATGTTGGTCAATGCCTCCAGCATATGAGCTGTAATGCATAAGTTAAAGGTGATGGTGGGGTTTTAGGGCTGACAGAATATCCAGCAGCTCTGTGATCCTGAGACGACTGATTAAGTACATGAATTTGAGAATTCAACTGAGAACATACAGGGCGTAGATGGGCCTAACTATGAACAAACAACATTCGTAGTTGATATGAAAAGTATGTTAAATTGCTTTTACAAGCCGTGGAAATACTGCTCAGGAAAGGAGAGACATTGCAGATTCAGTGATGGCAGAGTCGCTGTAGAAGATTGAAAAACTTGGAGCTTTCACATCTGCGACATATATCATATTGAAAAATCTTCATATATTCAGTCACCATCTAATCGGAGATAAAGTAAATAGCTGTAATTGATATCCATAAAGATTGACTTCCCTTTCTTCAGACATTCCATTGCCTCCCAAATACGTAATGGTAATCTAGATCATTTGTTTTTAATACGAGAATCGAGCTTATCCAGCATTAATCTCAAAGATGTAGAGCCTCAGAATTGTAAGTCAGATTTTTTGCACAGCTTGGAAGAGTTGTAGTCTTGTAGAGCAGACAGGGTGTCTCCGGGAAAAAGTGAAGGTAGGTGATGACAGTGACAGATGGAGGAGTCACTAGTAAACTCTATATGGCTGTAGTTGGCGCCCAGCTGGTTATAAGTTGAAGAGATGGTTACTGCTTGGTCGTAAGTCCTTTCTATGTATTTTCCCTCCACTCAGTGAGTAACAATATAAGCTAAACGCTAACTGCAAAGCTGAGTGATAGGTGAGAGGTGACCAGACCTCGCTGGTACCAAGTACTTAATTATTCTCCCCACACGCTACTAAGGCACACTCACTGTGGACCAGACAATGATGGTGGCCTGAGAAATATATAACAATAATAAAATATATAACAATAATAAAATACGCACGGGAGTTAATGGCTGATGGCCACTACAATAACCGAATATGAATAGTGTCAACCGTATATATGGACATTACCTTCAGTGAACAACAAAATACGTCATACCAGAGCAGATGGGAATCTGTAATGAGGTGAATTCCACCTCACACTCAGTTTACAAAATAAAGTATCCAGAAGGCGTTACAGGTGGGAACTCGCTTACTCTGGCACACGACCCCCCTCAAGGAAGGCTCCTTGATGTTGGTGAGGGGCTCTTGATTTAGGGAATTGGATCTGTGCTCCAGTTCCCCGAATTAAGCCTGAATGCCTTCCACATCCCCCCCCAGGCGCTGTATAATCTTCCGGGTTTAGCGCTTCCCCCTTGATTATAATAATAATAATCTGGCACACGACCACTCCCCACCAGACCCAAACTACCTAACTTGGCATTTTCCCTTACAAAATTGAACCATCATGCCAAGTTCCCCAAAACTAGTAGGAGTTCCTTCACGTTGATTAGAACAAACCTGATGAGTTGTCCTTCCTATCAGTAATGGATAGAGTCACTGACAAACAGGTCATCATTACACACAAGACTAATGTCCTTTGAGGAAATATCCAAGATGCAAAGCGAGTGGTTATATGCTTCCATAAGGAGGCAGACACTCGCTTCTTGCTCCACAACAATGATGCTGTGAAGCAATATTATGGCAAGGTGCTAATGTGTACAGTCGACATCCAGGTTGTAGTCCTTATCGTAAGATGAGCACAATGCTTAAATTCTGGTGAACTGTTAGCTGCATTTAATTTTGGGAAGAAATTCCGCTTCCTCAGCACACATGTTGTAGTAAGAGTTGTGGGTCCTGATCTGTGTATTGCTCTGACAATGTTCGACTCATTTTCTGAATGTGTTAGCTTCATGTTTTGGAGGAAGAGGCAAAAAATGGATTGCATGGGATACCTGGAATGCTGATAGAGATGTCAGTCCTACATTTTGTGTCAAAGGTGACAGGTCAAACCCACAGTCAATAGGGGAATGGCCGCAACCACTGGGACGATCTTGCTGTATGACCGAAACAAAAGTGAGAAACGTGTTACTAAATTAGGAAAACAAATTTTCACACAGGACGACAGCGGAAACCACAGTACAGGATGGGATTGGTAAAACTCCAGACCAACGCATCGGCCAGTGTAGAGTTTTACCACTCGTTCACAGCGGGTTCAATCCCCGCCCGTACCGTGGTTTATTTACAATCGTGTCATTACGATTTATTGAGTCATGAAGACACAGGAATTGATGGTCTACCTCATATCCAGGTTACACTAGTTAAGTATACCAAAAAGACAGCCTACCAGGCTGTTGGGCCATAAGATGATGCTCATCTCTGAAGCTTTCCTCGCCAAGTAACTCGGGGTGGAAGAAGACACACGAGGGAGGATGGGATATTTGCTGGAATACCCTACCATTAGTCACATAAGCCAGTAAAGAATACGAAGTGGCTACAAAAAGGATTGGACAGAAAAGAGCACGAACTGGAAAGTTACTCTTCAGAGCACCGTTCTTGGTGTGTGTGGCGCACCTCGTACCTATTTTATATAATTAAGAAAGAAAGTGCGCTCAATATGCCCGTTAATGACATAGTTGTATTAAACTTGAATAAACCTCCATTATTGTATTTTTTTAAAATATTCAGCAGTTAAACCCTTTAAATGTGAAATAACCATTACTTTAATTAAAGAGTTTTAATGAAATTTTCTGTAGAGAATTTTATTTCATTAATTTTTGTAATGCAACAAATTAGTTACAGCTCTCTGATGGCGGGATGTGACTGAAAATATATATTCACCTATTTATCAAAATGGCAGACATTTGAGAGTATATTAAAAAAAAACATTCTTTCATGTATTTTATCAATAAGAACAAAGTTTCATGTTTTTTTAACAAAATTCAATATTTAATATTGCGACCTCATAGAAGGACGCAGTAAATATTGTATATATTATTTATTCATATAATTTTATATTGCTGATGTTTTCATTAATAGCTAAAATACAAATTTCAAGCTTTAAATTATTTGATTATACTATTAATCTGTGTATGAAGGGAGGACTTAAGTTACAACTACACTGCTAATTGTGCTCTCTACTGGAAAGTTTTGATTGGCTGCCAACGCTGCTTACTACCTACCCGCTTGTTTCACAGTTGGTGTCGGGGGCAACGAGTTACCTGATGTCTGATCTGTAGGCCCTACCTCTCCCACTTTTTTTTTTTTTACACAGAGTTTGACAAGGTTGATCGTCGAGGCAACATGCTCTGTCTCTATGTCATCTCAACTCGTCTCATTTAGACTGTTTTGGTAATGTCTTCGTTGGTGAACCAGGACATACATCTCGTAACTCTGTTCACTGATCATTATTTAGACTTAGTGATATTTGACATTTTCAGTGTGTCATGGAGACACTGTATCTCTGGTCCCGAGTTCAACTCTCGACCTACATTTGTTCTGGCATCTATGCACTATCATAGATTCAGTAACATGGGAGTCATATGCCCTTAATGTAGGATCTGTTGAAGGTCCGCAGTTAGGTTCACTTTTTTTTTTTTGGTCTCCTTATTCTTTGCCTGACGCTGTTCTGTTAGGTATTGCTTCAAGCATAACTGCTGTTTGGTGAATGGATCATCATACTGTTCAAGCAAGCTGTTTGTTTTCCTCTGTGGTCCAGAAGTTATTAAGTGTTCACCTAGCACACCATACGATTATAAGTACAGAATAACTATGATATTTAAGTATACCAAGTTATATTCCATGAGTTGTGTAGGACCTTATCTCCTTAATAATTTAAACTGTATTAACTGTATTAACACCTAGACAACTTTGATATTAAAGATCTCAACTTTTATTTGGTTAGTTTGTATTCATCCAGTTGTAATCCCAAAGCACTTTTAGAAGTCAGTTTTGCGGGATGAACGGACTAGAATATTCTCTGACAAACTGTTAGAAAACCAGAAACAGGCTAGATACTAGAGATGGATCAATAAGCTGACCATCTAGGATTCTCTGGAGATGTCTATAGATATCGCATTTTGTAACGTTTATCTGTCTGCTCTAGTATAAAGCAAGGGATGGTAATAACTATGTTATATTAACAAACACAAGGTAAGTACAGTCAGTAAAGAAAACTATATATGACATGCCATCAAAAAGAAAACCCATTGACGCAAGTGAGGGGCTCAAATCTAGGGAATTGGATCTGTGCTCCAGTTTCCTGAATTGAGTCTGAATACCTTCCACCCCCCCCCCACATGTGCTGTATAATCCTACGAGTTTAGCGCTCCCCCATGATTATAATAATCATAAAGAAAAAGTAGAGAGAAGTAATTTACAGGGCTCGGAGAACTGATCTAGAGTGAGGTCAAGCATCTCTATATTTACTGTACTACGTCAGTTTAAGGGTTCGAGAGAACTTATTGGAGAAGTCACTTGGCAGAGCTGAAAATTAACATACCTCCTCGAAAGATCGAAATAAACTGCAGGTAGCCTACCAGAGTCATTCATACATTCGCTCAAGTAAAAACATTTCGAAACGAAGTCTTTTCTGAAGGAGAGAATGTCGCAGCTCCTGAAAGCCAGAATGTTACGTCTTCTGTGAGCCAGGTTGTCATAGTTCCTGGAAGTTAGAATGTTGCATCTTCTGGGAGTAAGGCTGTCATAGCTCCTGGAAGCCAGAATACAGAGTCTTCTGTGCGTTAAGCAACCATAGCTCCTGGAAGCCAGAATGTTGCGTCTTCTGGGAGTAAGACTGTCATAGTTCTGGAAGCCAGATTGTTGCGTCTTTTATGAGTCAGGCTGTCATAGTTCCTGGAAGCCAGAATGTTACGTCTTCTATGAATCAGACTGTTATAGCTCCTAGAAGCTAGAATGTTATGTCCACTGTGAATCAGGATGCTATAAGTCCTGGAAGCAGAACATTGCGTGTTTTGGGAGTCAAACTGTACTCGCCTATTTGTACTCACCTATTTGTGGTTGCAGGGGTCGAGTCACAGCTCCTGGCCCCGCCTCTTCGCTGATTGCTACTATGTCCTCTCTCTCCCTGCCCCATGAGCTCTATCATACCTCGCCTTAAAACTATGTATGGTTCCCGCCTCCACTAGGTCACTTTCTAGGCTATTCCACTGCCTGACTACTCTATGACTGAATAAATACTTCCTAACATCCCTTTGATTCATCTGAGTCTTCAACTTCCAATTGTGACCTCTTGTGTCTGTGTCCCCTCTCTGGAACATCCCGTCTTTGTCCACCTTGTCTATTCCGCGCAGTATTTTATATGTCGTTATCATGTCTCCCCTGACCCTCCTGTCATCCAGTGTGGTCAGGCCGATTTCCCTCAACCTTTCTTCGTAGGACAATCCCCGTAGCTCTGGGACTATTCTTGTTGCAAACCTTTGCACTTTCTCTAATTTCTTGACGTGCTTGACTAGGTGTGGATTCCAAACTGGTGCTGCATACTCCAGTATGGGCCTGACGTAAATGGTATACAGAGTCTTAAACGAATCCTTACTGAGGTATCGGAACGCTATCCGTAGGTTTGCCAGGCGCCCGTATGCTGCAGCAGTTATCTGATTGATGTGCGCCTCAGGAGATATGCTCGGTGTTATACTCACCCCCAGATCTTTTTCCTTGAGCGAGGTTTGCAATCTTTGGCCATCTAAACTATATTGTGTCTGCGGTCTTCTTTGCCCTTCCCCAATCTTCATGACTTTGCATTTGGCAGGGTTAAATTCAAGGAGCCAGTTGCTGGACCAGGCTTGTAGCCTGTCCAGGTCTCTTTGTAGTCCTGCCTGATCCTCATCCGATTTGATTCTTCTCATTAACTTCGCATCATCTGCAAACAAGGACACTTCTGAGTCTATCCCTTCCGTTATGTCGTTCACATATACCAAGAACAGCACAGGTCCTAGGACTGACCCCCTGTGGAACCCCGCTTGTCACAGGCGCCCACTCTGACACCTCGTCGCGTACCATGACTCGTTGTTGCCTCCCTGTCAGGTATTCTCTGATCCATTGCAGTGCCTTTCCTGTTATGTGTGCCTGATCCTCTAGCTTTTGCAGTAACCTCTTGTGAGGAACTGTGTCGAAGGCCTTCTTGCAGTCCAAAAATATGCAGTCGATCCAACCCTCTCTCTCTTGTTTTACTTCTGTCACCTTGTCATAAAACTCTAGTAGGTTTGTGACACAGGATTTTCCTTCCCTGAAACCGTGCTGGTTGTCAATTATACACTTGTTTCTTTCCAGGTGCCCCACCACTCTCCTCCTGATGATCTTCTCCATGACCTTGCATACTATATACGTTAGTGATACAGGTCTGTAGTTTAGTGCCTCATGTCTGTCTCCCTTTTTAAAAATTGGGACTACATTTGCCATTTTCCATACCTCAGGGAGTTGCCCAGTTTCAAATGATGTGTTGAAGATCTTTGTTAATGGCTCACTCAATATCTCTGCTCCCTCTTTAAGGACCCATGGAGAGATGTTGTCTGGTCCCACCGCCTTTGAGGTGTCAAGTTCGCATAGCAGCTTCTTCACCTCCTCCTTGGTTATATGTACCTCATCCAGCACTTGCCGGTGTGCCCCCCTTTTCCGATTTCCTGGAGTCCTACTGGTTTCCACTGTAAATACCTCTTTAAATCTTGTGTTGAGCTCCTGGCATACCTCTTGGTCGTTTCTTGTGAATTCCCCATCACCCTTCCTCAGTCTGATTACCTGGTCCTTGACTGATGTTTTCCTCCTGATGTGGCTGTACAACAGCTTCGGGTCAGTCTTTACTTTTGATGCTATGTCATTTTCATATTGTCTCTGAGCCTCCCTTCTTATCTGTGCATATTCGTTTCTGGCTCTTCGGCTGATTTCTTTATTTTCCTGATTTCTCTGTCTTCTGTACCTTTTCCATTCTCTAGTACACCTAGTTTTTGCCTCCCTACACCTTTGGGTGAACCTAGGACTCGTTCTGTTCTTCCCATTATTTCTGTTTCCCTTGGGAACAAACCTCTCCTCTGCCTCCTTGCATTTTGTTGCTACATAGTCCATCATTTCTTGTACTGGTTTTCCTGTCAGTTCCCTCTCCCACTCAATGTCTTGAAGGAAGTTCCTCATGCCTGAGTAGTTCCCCCTTTTGTAGTTTGGTTTTTCCCAGCCTATTCCTGCTACTCTCTCCACTTGGAGCTCAACTATGTAGTCGAAGCACAGAACCACATGATCACTAGCTCCCAGGGGCCTTTCATACATGATACCCTCGATGTCCGAACTACTCATGGTGAATACAAGGTCCAGCCTTGTTGGTTCATCCTCTCCTCTCTCTCTGGTAGTGTCTCTAACATGTCGATGCATGAGGTTTTCCAGTACCACATCCATCATCTTGGCTCTCCATGTTTCGGGACCCCCATGGGGCTCCAGGTTTTCCCAGTCAATCTCCTTGTGATTGAAATCACCCATAACTAGTAACTTTGCTCCCCCCATGTGTGCTCTCCTGGCCACCTCAGCTAGTGTGTCGATCATTGCTCTGTTGCTCTCATCGTATTCTTCTATTGGCCTCCTGCAGTTCTGTGGTGGGTTGTACATTACTGCAATTATCACCTTATGTCCCTCAGACTGGATTGTTCCTACTAAGTAGTCCCTTTCGCCCGTGCCATCCATTCCTTCCATTTTCTCAAAATCCCACTGGTTTTTAATGAGCAGTGCAACTCCTCCTCCCTCTCTCCTCCCTCTGTCTTTCCTGAGGATTTGGTATCCGGATGGAAAGATTGAATCTGTTATTATTCTGGTGAGTTTTGTTTCTGTGAGTGCTATTATGTCTGGGGATGTCTCTTTGATTCTTTCGTGCCACTCCTCATACTTGTTTGTTATTCCATCTGCATTTGTATACCACACCTTCAACTTCTTTTCTAAGACTGTGGTCTGGGAGGTATATTGGGGTTGGGGAAGTGGGAGACCTGGTAAGGAACTATGGGTTGTTGATGTGGGGGTGGAGTTTGTAATGTAGTGGGTGGGGGCATTGGATGTGGCATGGGTGTTTTGGTTTAGAGTGTTTGGTTGCAATGGGGTTGACCTGGTTGGGAGGCTTCTATAGGAAGTTGTGAGGGAGGCTGTATTTGATCTTCTTCCTGGGTCTGGGATCTCCTGTCTGTCTTCTCCATCCCCTCTTTTTCCTCCTTTCGCCTTTGTACCATCTCTCTCAGTTTCTGCATTTCTTCTTGTGTTCTGTCGCGGTCGAGATACACCTTCCTGTATGCCGGTATGTCCCTTAATCGTGCTTTCTCCTGCAGGATCCTGGTCCGAGTCGCTTCTGCCTTGAAGGTCACTTTCACTGGCCGGGTTCTTTTTTTTACAAACCCCCCTATTCTCCGAAAATTTTCCAGCTGGGTCATGTCGTCTTCTCCTATTGCTTTCATGATGCTTTCAATTGCTTTTTTTTTCCCTTGTTTTCTTGCTTCATATGTTTCCCCTTCAACTTCCTGGAGCCCATACACAAAGACTGACCTCACCCTTTCATTCTCTCACTGCTTATCCCTGTGTATCCCCTCATTTAATTTGGTTTCCTGCACTGCAGCTTTCCTTTCTTCAGTTTCACTGGCTAATGTACTTGGGCTCAGTGGCCTGTCATTTTCCCTTCTCGGCTTTCCTTGGGCTCTGTTGTTGTCTGTTAGGGCCTCCACATAAAGCTTAGCTCTTTCATTTACTACAGTCTCCTCTGATAGAGCTTCCCCATGCAGTTGTGCCCCTTCTTTCCCTACAGTCCCCTTATTTGTGGCTGAGGTAGCAGTCTCTGTTGTCAATCCCAAAATGTTCTTTAGTTCTTTAGGCTGTTTCAGATTTTTCAGTTCCTCTTCTAAACTCTGTATCCTAGCCTCTGCTGCTTTGACATGCACCTCCCACTTCCCGCTTTCCATATCTATCCTCCCTTCCATTCTCATGCTAAGTTCTTCTAGTTTCTTTTCCCATTCATGATCTCTTTTTATGAGCTCTGCGGCCCAATCTTCCTTTGCAGCTTCCTCCTCCTGTCCCTTGGTTTTTCTTGTTGCTCTCTGACAACCCATTTTTGTTTTATCCTGATTGCCTCAGAGTGGGAAACCTATTAGTTCTGTATGTTAGGTTAGTAGTGTGTATGTCAGAGTGTGGGGGGGAGGTAGTGGAGGAACTGTGGCTATGTGGGAGAGGAGTGGGGAGGGGTGGGGAGGGGGAGTGAACGGGTGAGGGGAGGGTGAACGAGGGAGGGGAGGGATCAGGGGAAGAAGTGAGATGTCGGTGGTGAGGGGGGGGGAGTGTATGTGTGAGTCTGGATATGTGTGTGTGTGTGTGTGTGTGTGTGTGTGTGTGTAATTTTGTGTGGAATTATGTGTGGGTTTATTATGTACTGAAAGGTAGGTGGCTTGTGCGTTGTAATGTAGAGTCTCAGTGGTCCTTTGCTGCCCACAACTTCTTGTGACCTGACCCCCAACCTCCTGGGGCTTGCTCCTGGAAGCTGAGACCTCTAATAATTTTCCTGATGTTCCTGTTCTTGCAATTCAGGGGCTGTTGTTACCTGATGAGATGTATCGGATTGTCTTCCTTCCTCCAGCTAGTTTGCTGCCTCTAATATTTCCTGTTAACATGGCGTCTCTTGTTTCCTGCCGACACACTGCCTCTCCTCTGTCGTGCTCACGTTCTGTCCAGATCGTTTTTCATCAGGACGCTGTTCTTTCAATGTGCCGTTAATACGCTGCCTTTAGTGTTTCCTACTACACAATGCTTCTCATATTTCTGCTAACGCGCTGCCTCTCCAATTTCCAGCTAAAACAGTACTTCTCCTATTTCCTGTTAATAGACTGACTTTCCAATTTCTCACTTACAACTCCTTTTCCAATTTCCTGTTCAAACGTTGCCTATACCATTTCTTTCTATTATTAAGTGTTCCCAAATTGCTGAATATGTGTTTTAATTCCCCTGAGTTGTGGCACATTAGAGATAAGTCTAACACAAATAAAGTTGGTAAGGATATATGATGTGGATAGTGAACAACGTTCTGTAATTTCGTAGTGAGGCAAGCTCTTCAAGTAGCTAGGGAACGATATCATTTAAGGAGTTCGTAAGCAAAGCTTTCTAAATGTTTAGCGAGGCACTATCTAGAAGTTACTTTTGATCCTAAGATCAAGTGACTTGTGAACTAATATTTATTGGTCACTTTCGACTTAGACTCAATACGTGATTGGTTAGTCAGTCTGTCAAGGAAGTGCTTCAAGCTCATTAAAAGGCAAGTGAGCCAACTGCTCTAAATTGCTAGTGAGCCAGCTGTTCGAATGTTTTACTGAGCCAGCTGTTCTAAATTGCTAGTGACAAAACTGTTCTTAACTGCTGATGAGCCAACTATTCTAATAAGCTAGTGAACTAACTTTTCTAAACTGATAGTGAGCTAAGCTCTCTTAAGAATCAATGATTACGTCATCATTCGATTCATAAGGAACACAAACTGTAATGAAGGATAACACAGCGATTGTCTGTTACTGAGCAATTACATTAGCAGGCCGTATCAATATTTCAGTAACTTAGAAGTATACTAAAATATCGCAATATTTAATACAGATAAAGTAGAGGAATAGGTAGTAGGTTGGTAGACAGCAACCACCCAGGGAGGTACTACCGTCCTGTGGTAGTAGGCTGGTAGACAGCAACCACCCAGGGAGGTACTACCGTCCTGTGGTAGTAGGCTGGTAGACAGCAACCACCCAGGGAGGTACTACCGTCCTGTGGTAGTAGGCTGGTAGACAGCAACCACCCAGGGAGGTACTACCGTCCTGTGGTAGTAGGTTGGTAGACAGCAACCACCCAGGGAGGTACTACCGTCCTGTGGTAGTAGGTTGGTAGACAGCAACCACCCAGGGAGGTACTACCGTCCTGTGGTAGTAGGTTGGTAGACAGCAACCACCCAGGGAGGTACTACCGTCCTGTGGTAGTAGGTTGGTAGACAGCAACCACCCAGGGAGGTACTACCGTCCTGTGGTAGTAGGTTGGTAGACAGCAACCACCCATGGAGGTACTACCGTCCTGTGGTAGTAGGCTGGTAGACAGCAACCACCCAGGGAGGTACTACCGTCCTGTGGTAGTAGGTTGGTAGACAGCAACAACCCAGGGAGGTACTACCGTCCTGTGGTAGTAGGTTGGTAGACAGCAACCACCCAGGGAGGTACTACCGTCCTGTGGTAGTAGGCTGGTAGACAGCAACCACCCAGGGAGGTACTACCGTCCTGTGGTAGTAGGTTGGTAGACAGCAACCACCCAGGGAGGTACTACCGTCCTGTGGTAGTAGGTTGGTAGACAGCAACCACCCAGGGAGGTACTACCGTCCTGTGGTAGTAGGTTGGTAGACAGCAACCACCCAGGGAGGTACTACCGTCCTGTGGTAGTAGGCTGGTAGACAGCAACCACCCAGGGAGGTACTACCGTCCTGTGGTAGTAGGTTGGTAGACAGCAACCACCCAGGGAGGTACTACCGTCCTGTGGTAGTAGGTTGGTAGACAGCAACCACCCAGGGAGGTACTACCGTCCTGTGGTAGTAGGTTGGTAGACAGCAACCACCCAGGGAGGTACTACCGTCCTGTGGTAGTAGGCTGGTAGACAGCAACCACCCAGGGAGGTACTACCGTCCTGTGGTAGTAGGTTGGTAGACAGCAACCACCCA
The DNA here is from genome assembly GCF_038502225.1 of Cherax quadricarinatus. Lineage (NCBI taxonomy): Eukaryota > Metazoa > Arthropoda > Malacostraca > Decapoda > Parastacidae > Cherax > Cherax quadricarinatus. The sequence continues at coordinate 9,061,750 of NC_091346.1, forward strand.
GGGAGGTACTACCGTCCTGTGGTAGTAGGTTGGTAGACAGCAACCACCCAGGGAGGTACTACCGTCCTGTGGTAGTAGGTTGGTAGACAGCAACCACCCAGGGAGGTACTACCGTCCTGTGGTAGTAGGTTGGTAGACAGCAACCACCCAGGGAGGTACTACCGTCCTGTGGTAGTAGGTTGGTAGACAGCAACCACCCAGGGAGGTACTACCGTCCTGTGGTAGTAGGCTGGTAGACAGCAACCACCCAGGGAGGTACTACCGTCCTGTGGTAGTAGGTTGGTAGACAGCAACCACCCAGGGAGGTACTACCGTCCTGTGGTAGTAGGTTGGTAGACAGCAACCACCCAGGGAGGTACTACCGTCCTGTGGTAGTAGGTTGGTAGACAGCAACCACCCAGGGAGGTACTACCGTCCTGTGGTAGTAGGTTGGTAGACAGCAACCACCCAGGGAGGTACTACCGTCCTGTGGTAGTAGGTTGGTAGACAGCAACCACCCAGGGAGGTACTACCGTCCTGTGGTAGTAGGTTGGTAGACAGCAACCACCCAGGGAGGTACTACCGTCCTGTGGTAGTAGGTTGGTAGACAGCAACCACCCAGGGAGGTACTACCGTCCTGTGGTAGTAGGTTGGTAGACAGCAACCACCCAGGGAGGTACTACCGTCCTGTGGTAGTAGGTTGGTAGACAGCAACCACCCAGGGAGGTACTACCGTCCTGTGGTAGTAGGTTGGTAGACAGCAACCACCCAGGGAGGTACTACCGTCCTGTGGTAGTAGGTTGGTAGACAGCAACCACCCAGGGAAGTACTACCGTCCTGTGGTAGTAGGTTGGTAGACAGCAACCACCCAGGGAGGTACTACCGTCCTGTGGTAGTAGGTTGGTAGACAGCAACCACCCAGGGAGGTACTACCGTCCTGTGGTAGTAGGTTGGTAGACAGCAACCACCCAGGGAGGTACTACCGTCCTGTGGTAGTAGGTTGGTAGACAGCAACCACCCAGGGAGGTACTACCGTCCTGTGGTAGTAGGTTGGTAGACAGCAACCACCCAGGGAGGTACTACCGTCCTGTGGTAGTAGGTTGGTAGACAGCAACCACCCAGGGAGGTACTACCGTCCTGTGGTAGTAGGTTGGTAGACAGCAACCACCCAGGGAGGTACTACCGTCCTGTGGTAGTAGGCTGGTAGACAGCAACCACCCAGGGAGGTACTACCGTCCTGTGGTAGTAGGCTGGTAGACAGCAACCACCCAGGGAGGTACTACCGTCCTGTGGTAGTAGGTTGGTAGACAGCAACCACCCAGGGAGGTACTACCGTCCTGTGGTAGTAGGTTGGTAGACAGCAACCACCCAGGGAGGTACTACCGTCCTGTGGTAGTAGGCTGGTAGACAGCAACCACCCAGGGAGGTACTACCGTCCTGTGGTAGTAGGTTGGTAGACAGCAACCACCCAGGGAGGTACTACCGTCCTGTGGTAGTAGGTTGGTAGACAGCAACCACCCAGGGAGGTACTACCGTCCTGTGGTAGTAGGTTGGTAGACAGCAACCACCCAGGGAGGTACTACCGTCCTGTGGTAGTAGGCTGGTAGACAGCAACCACCCAGGGAGGTACTACCGTCCTGTGGTAGTAGGTTGGTAGACAGCAACCACCCAGGGAGGTACTACCGTCCTGTGGTAGTAGGTTGGTAGACAGCAACCACCCAGGGAGGTACTACCGTCCTGTGGTAGTAGGTTGGTAGACAGCAACCACCCAGGGAGGTACTACCGTCCTGTGGTAGTAGGCTGGTAGACAGCAACCACCCAGGGAGGTACTACCGTCCTGTGGTAGTAGGCTGGTAGACAGCAACCACCCAGGGAGGTACTACCGTCCTGTGGTAGTAGGCTGGTAGACAGCAACCACCCAGGGAGGTACTACCGTCCTGTGGTAGTAGGTTGGTAGACAGCAACCACCCAGGGAGGTACTACCGTCCTGTGGTAGTAGGTTGGTAGACAGCAACCACCCAGGGAGGTACTACCGTCCTGTGGTAGTAGGCTGGTAGACAGCAACCACCCAGGGAGGTACTACCGTCCTGTGGTAGTAGGCTGGTAGACAGCAACCACCCAGGGAGGTACTACCGCCCTGTGGTAGTAGGTTGGTAGACAGCAACCACCCAGGGAGGTACTACCGTCCTGTGGTAGTAGGTTGGTAGACAGCAACCACCCAGGGAGGTACTACCGTCCTGTGGTAGTAGGTTGGTAGACAGCAACCACCCAGGGAGGTACTACCGTCCTGTGGTAGTAGGCTGGTAGACAGCAACCACCCAGGGAGGTACTACCGTCCTGTGGTAGTAGGCTGGTAGACAGCAACCACCCAGGGAGGTACTACCGTCCTGTGGTAGTAGGTTGGTAGACAGCAACCACCCAGGGACGTACTACCGTCCTGTGGTAGTAGGTTGGTAGACAGCAACCACCCAGGGAGGTACTACCGTCCTGTGGTAGTAGGCTGGTAGACAGCAACCACCCAGGGAGGTACTACCGTCCTGTGGTAGTAGGTTGGTAGACAGCAACCACCCAGGGATGTACTACCGTCCTGTGGTAGTAGGCTGGTAGACAGCAACCACCCAGGGAGGTACTACCGTCCTGTGGTAGTAGGTTGGTAGACAGCAACCACCCAGGGAGGTACTACCGTCCTGTGGTAGTAGGTTGGTAGACAGCAACCACCCAGGGAGGTACTACCGTCCTGTGGTAGTAGGTTGGTAGACAGCAACCACCCAGGGAGGTACTACCGTCCTGTGGTAGTAGGTTGGTAGACAGCAACCACCCAGGGAGGTACTACCGTCTTGTGGTAGTAGGTTGGTAGACAGCAACCACCCAGGGAGGTACTACCGTCCTGTGGTAGTAGGTTGGTAGACAGCAAACACCCAGGGAGGTACTACCGTCCTGTGGTAGTAGGTTGGTAGACAGCAACCACCCAGGGAGGTACTACCGTCCTGTGGTAGTAGGTTGGTAGACAGCAGCCACTCAGGGAGGTACTACCGTACTGTGGCAGTAGGTTGGTAGACAACAACCACCCAGGGAGGTACTACCGTCCTGTGACAGTAGGTTGGTAAACAGCAACCACCCAGGGAGGTACTACCGTCCTGTGGTAGTAGGTTGGTAGGCAGCAACCACCCAGGGAGGTACTACCGTCCTGTGGCAGTAGGTTAGTAGACAGCAACCACCCAGGGAGGTACTACCGTCCTGTCGTAGTAGGTTGGTAGACAGCAACCACCCAGGGAGGTACTACCGTCCTGTGGTAGTAGGTTGGTAGACAGCAACCACCCAGGGAGGTACTACCGTCCTGTGGTAGTAGGTTGGTAGACAGCAACCACCCAGGGAGGTACTACCGTCCTGTGGTAGTAGGTTGGTAGACAGCAGCCACTCAGGGAGGTACTACCGTTCTGTGGCAGTAGGTTGGTAGACAACAACCACCCTGGGAGGTACTACCGTCCTGTGACAGTAGGTTGGTAAACAGCAACCACCCAGGGAGGTACTACCGTCCTGTGGTAGTAGGTTGGTAGGCAGCAACCACCCAGGGAGGTACTACCGTCCTGTGGCAGTAGGTTAGCAGAGAGCAATCACCCAGGGAGGTACTACCGTCCTGTGGCAGTAGGTTGGTAGAGAGCAACCACCCAGGGAGGTACTACCGTCCTGTGGTAGTAGGCTGGTAGACAGCAACCACGCAGGGAGGTACTAACGTCCTGTTGCAGTAGATTGGAAGACAGCATCCACCCAGGGAGGTACTACCGTCCTGTGGCAGTAGGCTGGTAGACAGCAACCACCCAGGGAGGTACTACCATCCTGTGGTAGTAGGTTAGTAGACAGCAACCACCCAGGGAGGTACTACCGTCCTGTGGTAAAAGGTTGGTAGACAGCAACCACCCAGGGAGGTACTACCGTCCTGTGGCAGTAGGTTGGTAGACGGCAACCACCCAGGGAGGTACTACCGTCCTGTGGTAGTAGGATGATAGACAGCAACCACCCAGGGAGGTACTACCATTATGTGGCAGTAAATTGGTAGACAGCAACCACCAAGGGAGGTACTAAAGTCTTGTGGCTGTAGGTTGATAGACAGTAACCACCCAGGGAGGTACTACCGTCCTGTGGCAGTAGGTTGTTAGACAGCAACCACCCAGGGAGGTACTACCGTCCTGTGGTAGTAGGTTGGTAGACAGCAACCACGCAGGGAGGTACTAACGTCCTGTGGCAGTAGATTGGAAGACAGCATCCACCCAGGGAGGTACTACCGTCCTGTGGTAGTAGGCTGGTAGACAGCAACCAAGGGAGGTACTACCGTCCTTTGGCAGTAGGTTGGTAGACAGCAACCACCCAGGGAGGTACTACCGTCCTGTGGTAATATGTTGATAGACAGCAACCACCCAGGGAGGTACTACCGTCCTGTGGCAGTAGGTTGGTAGACACCAACCACCCAGGGAGGTACTAAAGTCTCGTGGCAGTAGGTTGATAGACAGCAACCACCCAGGGAGGTACTACCGTCCTGTGGCAGTAGGTTATTAGACAGCAACCACCCTGGGAGGTACTACCGTCCTGTGGTAGTAGGCTGGTAGACAGCAACCAAGGGAGGTACTACCGTCCATTGCCAGTAGGTTGGTAGACAGCAACCACCCAGGGAGGCACTACCGTCCAGTGGTAGTAGGTTGGTAGACAGCAACCACCCAGGGAGGTACTACCGTCTTGTGGCAGTAGGCTGATAGACAGCAACCACCCAGGGAAGTACTACAGTCCTGTGGCAGTAGGTTAGTAGACAGCAACCACCCAGGAAGGTACTACCGTCCTGTGGTAATAGGTTGGTAGACAGCAACCACACAGGGAGGTACCACCGTCCTGTGGTAGTAGGTTGGTAGACAGCAACCACCCAGGGAGGTACTACCGTCCTGTGGCAGTAAGTTAGTAGACAGCAACCACCCAGGGAGGTACTACCGTCCAGTGGCAGTAGGTTGGTAGACAGCAACCACACAGGGAGGTACCACCGTCCTGTGGTAGTAGGTTGGTAGACAGCAACCACCCAGGGAGGTACTACCGTCCTGTGGCAGTAGGTTGGTAGACAGCAACCACCCAGGGAGGTACTAAAGTCTTGTGGCTGTAGGTTGATAGACAGCAACCACCCAGGGAGGTATTACCGTCATGTGACAGTAGGTTGTTAGACAGCAAACACCCTGGGAGGTACTACCGTCCTGTGGTAGTAGGCTGGTAGACAGCAACCAAGGGAGGTACTACCGTCCTTTGGCAGAAGGTTGGTAGACAGCAACCACCCAGGGAGGCACTACCGTCCTGTGGTAGTAGGTTGGTAGACAGCAACCACCCAGGAAGGTACTACCGTCCTGTGGTAATAGGTTGGTAGACAGCAACCACCCAGGGAGGTACTACCGAGCTGTGGCAGTAGGTTGGTAGACAGCAAACACTCAGGGAGGTACTACCGTCCTGGGGTAGTAGGTTGGTAGACAGTAACCACCCAGGGAGGTACTACCGTCCTGTGGCAGTAGGTTGGTAGACAGCAACCACCCAGGGAGGTACTACCGTCCTGTGGTAATGGGTAGGAAGACAGCAACCACCCAGGGAGGTACTACCGTCCTGTGGCAGTAGGATGGTAGACAGCAACCACCCAAGGAGGTACTACCGTCCTGTGGTAGTAGGTTGGTAGACAGCAACCACCCAGGGAGGTACTACCGTCCTGTGGCAGTAGATTGGTAGACAGCAACCACCCAGGGAGGTACTACCGTCCTGTGGTAGTAGGTTGGTAGACAGCAACCACCCAGAGAGGCACTACCGTCCTGTGGGAGAAAGTTGTTAGACAGCAACCACCCAAGGAGGTACTACCGTCTTGTGGTAGAAGGTTGGTAGATAGCAACCACCCAGGGAGGCACTACCGTCTTGTGGTAGAATCTTGGTAGATAGCAACCACCCAGGGAGGTACTACCGTCCTTTGGCAGTAGAATGGTAGACAGCTACCACCCAGAGAGGTACTACCGTCCTGTGGAAGTAGGCTGGTAGACAGGAACCACCCAGGGAGGTACTACCGTCTTGTAGCAGTAGGCTGGTAGACAGCAACCACCCAGGGAGGTACTACCGTCCTGTGGTAGTAGGGTGGTAGACAGCAACCACCCAGGGAGGTACTACCGTCCTGTAACAGTAGGTTGGTAGACAGTAACCACCCAGGGAGGTACTACCGTCCTGTGGAAGTAGGTTAGTAGGAAGCAACCACCCAGGGAGGTACTACCGTCCTGTGGCAGTAGGTTAGTAGAGAGCAACCACCCAGGGAGGTACTACCGTCCTGTGGCAGTAGCTTAGTAGACAGCAACCACCCAGGGAGGTACTACCATCCTGTGGCAGTAGGTTAGTAGAGAGCAACCACCCAGGGAGGTACTACCGTCCTGTGGCAGTAGGTTAGTAGACAGCAACCACCCAGGGAGGTACTACCGTCCTGTGGCAGTAGGTTAGTAGACAGCAACCACCCAGGGAGGTACTACCGTCCTGTGGTAATAGGATGGTGGACAGCAACCACCCACGGAGGTACTACCGTCCTGTGGCAGTAGGTTGGTAGACAGCAACCACCCAGGGAGGTACTAAAGTCTTGTGGCTCTAGGTTGAAAGACAGCAACCACCCAGGGAGGTACTACCGTCCTGTGGCAGTAGGCTGGTAGACAGCAACCAAGGGAGGTACTACCGTCCTTTGGCAGTAGGTTGGTAGACAGCAACCACCCAGGGAGGCACTACCGTCCTGTGGTAGTAGGTTGGTAGAGAGCAACCACCCAGGGAGGTACTACCGTCCTGTGGCAGTAGGTTGGTAGACAACCACAAAGGGAGGTACTACCGTCCTGTGGCAGTAGGTTGGTAGACAGCAACCACCCAGGGAGGTACTAAAGTCTTGTGGCAGTAGGTCGATAGACAGCAACCACCCAGGGAGGTACTACCGTCTTGTGGCAGTAGGTTGTTAGACAGCAACCACCCTGGGAGGTACTACCGTTCTGTGGTAGTAGGCTGGTAGACAGCAACCAAGGGAGGTACTACCGTCCTTTGGCAGTAGGTTGGTAGACAGCACCCACCCAGGGAGGCACTACCGTCCTGTTGTAGTAGGTTGGTAGACAGTAACCACCCAGGGAGGTACTACCGTCCTGTGGCAGTAGGCTGGTAGACAACAACCACCCAGTGAGGTATTACCGTCCTGTGGCACTAGGTTAGTAGACAGCAACCACCCAGGGAGGTACTACCGTCCTGTGGCACTAGGTTAGTAGACAGCAACCACCCAGGGAGGTACTACCGTCCTGTGGCAGTAGGTTGGTAGACAGCAACCACCCAGGGAGGTACTAAAGTCTTGTGGCTGTAGGTTGATAGACAGCAACCACCCACGGAGGTACTACCGTCCTGTGGCAGTAGGTTGTTAGACAGCAACCACCCTGGGAGGTACTACCGTCCTGTGGTAGTAGGCTGGTGGACCGCAATCAAGGGAGGTACTACCGTCCTTTGGCAGTAGGTTGGTAGACAGCAACCACCCAGGGAGGCACTACCGTCCTGTGGTAGTAGGTTGGTAGATAGCATCCACCCAGGGAGGTACTGCCGTCCTGTGGCAGTAGGTTCGTAGACAACAACCACAAAGGGAGGTACTACCGTCCTGTGGCAGTAGGTTGGTAGACAGCAACCACCCAGAGAGGTACTAAAGTCTTGTGGCTGTAGGTTGATAGACAGCAACCACCCACGGAGGTACTACCGTCCTTTGGCAGTAGGTTGGTAGACAGCAACCACCCAGGGACGCACTACCGTCCTGTGGTAGTAGGTTGGTAGATAGCATCCACCCAGGGAGGTACTGCCGTCCTGTGGCAGTAGGTTGGTAGACAACAACCACAAAGGGAGGTACTACCGTCCTGTGGTAGTAGGTTGGTAGACAGCAACCACCCAGAGAGGTACTGCCGTCCTGTGGCAGTAGGTTGGTAGACAATAATCACAAAGGGAGGTACTACCGTCCTGTGGCAGTAGGTTGGAAGACAGCAACCACCCAGGGAGGTACTACCGTTCTGTGGTAATAGGTTGGTAGACAGCAACCACCCAGGGAGGTACTACCGTCCTGTGGCAGTAGGTTGGTAGACAGCAACCACCCATAGAGACACTACCGTCCTGTGGCAGAAAGTTGGTAGAGAGCAACCACCCAGGGAGGTACTACCGTCTTGTGGTAGAAGGTTGGTAGACAGCAACCACCCAGGGAGGTACTACCCTCCTGTGGCAGTAGGTTGGTAGACAGCAACCACCCAGAGAGGTACTACCGTCCTGTGGAAGTAGGCTGGTAGACAGCAACCACCCAGGGAGGTACTACCGTCCTGTAGCAGTAGGCTGGTGGACAGCAACCACCCAGGGAGGTACTACCGTCCTGTGGTAGAAGGTAGGTAGACAGCAACCACCCAGGGAGGTACTACCGTCCTGTGGCAGTAGGTTGGTAGACAGCAACCACCCAGGGAGGTACTACCGTCCTGTGGAAGAAGGTTGGTAGACAGCAACCACCCAGGGAGGTACTACCGTCCTGTGGCAGTAGGTTGGTAGACAGCAACCACCCAGGGAGGTACTACCGTCCTGTGGTAGAAGGTAGGTAGACAGCAACCACCCAGGGAGGTACTACCGTCCTGTGGCAGTAGGTTGGTAGACAGCAACCACCCAGGGAGGTACCACAGTCATGTGGTAATAGGTTGGTAGACAGCAACCACCCAGAGAGGTACTACCGTCCTGTGGCAGTAGGTTGGTAGACAGTAACCACCCAGGGAGGAACTAGGGTCCTGTGCCAGTAGGTTGGTAGACAGAAACCACCAAGGGAGGTACTACTGTCCTCTGGTAGTAGGTTGGCAGACGGCAACCACCCAGGGAGGTATTACCGTTCTGTGGTAATAGGTTGGTAGACAGCAATCATCCAGGGAGGTACTACCGTCCTGTGGCAGTAGGTTGGTAGACAGTAACTGCCCAGGGAGGTAATACCGTCCTGTGGTTGGAGGATGGTAGACAGCAACCTCCCAGAGAGGTACAACCGTCCTGTGGTAGTAGGTTGGTAGACAGCAACCACCGAGAGAGGTACTACCGTCCTGTGGAAGTAGGTTGGTAGACAGCAACCACTCAGAGAGGTACTACCGTCCTGTGGTAGTAGGTTGGTAGACAATCACCAAGAGATGTACTACCGTCCTCTGGTAGTAGGTTGGTAGATAACATCCACCCAGGGAGGTAATACCGTCCTGTGTCAGTAGGTTGGTAGACAGCAACGTCCAAGAGGGATACTACCGTCCTGTGGTTAGTAGGGTGGTAGACAGCAACCGCCCAGGGAGGCACTACAGTCCTCTGGTAGTAGGTTGGTAGACAGAAACCACCCAGAGAGGTACTTCAGTCCTGTGATAGTAGGTTGATAGACAGCCACCTCACAGAGAGGTACTACCGTCCTTTGGTAGTAGGTTGGTGGACAGCAACCACCCACAGAAGCACTACCGTCTTGTGGTAGTAGGTTGGTAGACAGCAACCTCCCAGAGAGGTACTACAGTCCTGTGGTAGTAGGATGGAGGACAGCACCCTCCCAGAGAAGCAAAACCGTCCTGTGGTAGTAGGTTGGTAGACAGCAACCTCCCAAAGAGGTACTACCGTCCTGTGGTAGTAGGATGGTAGACAGCAACTACCCAGAGAAGCACTACCGTCCTGTGGTAGTAGGTTGGTTGACAGCAACCTCCCAGAGAGGTACTACGTTCCTGTTGTGCTATAATCGTAGACAGCAACCACCCAGAGAGGTACTACCGTTTTGTGGTAGTAGGTTGGTAGACAGCAACCTCCCAGAGAGGTACTACCGTGCTGTGGTAGTAGGTTGGTAGACAGCAAGCTCCCAGAGAGGTACTACCGTGCTGTGGTAGCAGGTTGGTAGACAGCAACCTCCCAGAGAGGTACTACCGTCCTGTGGTAATAGGTTGGTAAACAGCAACCACCCAGGGAGGTACTACCGTCCTGTGGCAGTAGGTTGATAGACAGCAACCACCCAGAGAGGTACTACCGTCCTGTGGTAGTAGGTTGGTAGACAGAAACCTCCCAGAGAGGTAATACCGGCCTGTGGTAGTAGGTTGGTAGACAGCAGCCACCCTGGGAGGTACTACCGTCCTGTGGTAGTAAGTTGGTAGACAGCAACTACCGAGGGAGGTACTACCGTCCTGTGGTAATAGGTTGGTAGACAGCAACCACCCAGGGAGGTACTACCTTCCTGTGGTAGTAGGTTGGTAGACAGCAACCACCCAGGGAGGTACGACCATCCTTTTGCAATAGGTTGGTAGACAGCAACCACCCAGGGAGGTAGTACCGTCCTGTGGCAGTAGGTTGGTAGACAGCAACCACCCAGGGAGGTACTACAGTCGTGTGGTAATAGGTCGGTAGACAGCAACCACCCAGGGAGGTACTACCTTCTTGTGGTAGTAGGTTGGTAGACAGCATCCACCCAGGGAGGCACTTCCGTCCTGTGGTAATAGGTTGGTACACAGCAATCACCCAGGGAGGTACTACCGTCCTGTGGTAGTAGGTTGGTAGACAACAACCACCCAAGGAGGTACTGCCGTCCTGTGGTAGGAGGATAGTAGACAGCAACCACCCAGGGAGGTACTACCGTCCTTTTGTAGTAGGTTGGTAGATAGCATCCACCCAGGGAGGTACTACCGTCCTGTTGTAGTAGGTTGGTAGACAGCAACCTCCCAGAGAGGTACATCCGTCCTGTGGTAGTTGGATGGTAGACAGCTACCACCGAGAGGGGTACTACCGTCCTGTGTTAGTAGGTTGGTAGACAGCAACCACCCAGAGAGGTACTACCGTCCTGTGGTAGTAGGTTTGTAGACAGCAACCACCCAGAGAGGTACTACCGTCCTGTGGTAGTAGGTTGGTAAACAACAACCACCCAGAGAGGTACTTTTTTATATTTTATTTAAAACATGATATTACAAAAATATAATATATAAAACTCATGTAGGGCTATAAAATTAACTCAATCCTGCCTACAGCTAACATTACTCACCACACTTACAACTCCGTGTGGGTACAACCCCCCCCCCTCTGTTCCCTCATCCTATCACTTAACCCAAACCTGTTATAACTACCCATCAGAATTACACGATATGAACAACACTTTTTTATACACATCCCTCGAAATGGTACTTAATAATCGACTACAGACCATGCTATTCATTTCACTGAACATATTATACAGACATATTACCCCCCCCCCGTGGTTGTCCAACCACCCCACTATTTACAACCTAACATACTACAAACAATGGATGTTACCTAATCTAAAGTCACACAGCAATGATCAAGACATTAATTTATGTAATTGTCCTAATGGTTCAGTTACATAATAATATGTATCACACAACAATGGTGATATAGAGAAGTTACAGACATACAAAATTACTACAAAGACCTAGGTATAAACTTAGTCTCAAAAATCCAACACATGTAAGCTTCTACACATTTAAACATGCAATTCCAAACGTTAAAAAACAATAACACAGCTTCAACTATGACATTCAAGCTCTATACAGCTTATATGGACATAACATAGTGCTACTGACGACAGTACATTACAACATAAAATATAACCATGACATAAGTAACACATAAAGACTGTGCCTAGCACGCACCTAACTACAAAAACCTATAACACCACTGTTGCCCAACTTTATTTACACTATCTGACGTACATTAAACTCTTTACTCTCAAAACAAAACTGAAAATTACAGATCACCAGTGACGAACAATAATGCACAGACATTAATACAAACATATCACAGCATATCTCTGGACACCGTGCATGATCACAGCGTCAACACTATGCAGTGCAAGGCACCTAGAAAACAAGTTGCAGCCAATACTTGCAATTATTAGAGTAAAACTCCAAATTACAATGTCATTACCGTAAATCAATATTATCACACACAATATGCATAATAAAACAGTAGATTATCAAACAATTAGCGTTAATCCTATTGGAGAAAACCTATCACACCTCTTAATGTGTCACACTCAAAACACCTCAACATCCTTTCCTCACACAATTCCACACACACACAATCGACCTCCGCAACACACACAACCCCCCTCCCCCGGGGAAGGCCAGCCCGTTCATGCCCCTGACCGCTTATGAAGTCCATAAATCCCTCAAAAGAAAGTCCCTATAGCCCTCCGAGAAATCCCTCTCCCACCTCCTACCATATATTTCCCTGTTGCGACACTTTGTTCTATAAAAGGATGCTGCTATGGCCATCCTACGTTCCTCCGCCCCTTTGTCTCTCATTGATATAAACACGAAATCAACCACTAAGTAAGCCACTGCCCTTTGAACCTTTACCCCTACCCCACCTATATCTAAACTGAGCCCTCTCAAAACCGACAACCTTTTCCCCCCCACATACCGGATTACTTTCCCTAACCATTCCCGCACAATCCCTAGGCTTTCGCAAAAATAAACTACATGAAAAGCTGATTCATCTACCCCACAAACCTGACACTCCCCACCCTCCCTTATTCGCCTATTTCGTAAAACAACCCCAGACGGCAATATTCCGTGAAGAAACCTATACATTACCTCCCTCACGCGTGGCCGGATGCGTAACCCTTTTAATCGACCCCAAATGTCTTCCCATGCGTACATCGGGTACACTCCTTCGGTTGCCACTCCCACCCTAGGCCATAACTTCTTCTCCATGGACCCTACCCGCATGTTTCTCGGATCTCTGACCATCATCAATAGACGCAACAACTCCTCACCATTTCTCAAATCCTGTCTCTTCCACCATCTCCGAATATCTCCCTGCAGCATCCCCAACCCTCCACTCCCCTTCCCCCGAACCCTTAGATACCCATGTTTCACATATACACACTTCAACCTTCTTTCCAAGTGAATTAACCCCAGCCCTCCCAAGGCCACCGGGAGTGTTACCACCTCCCTTTTCAACCAATTGCATCCCGAACCCCAGATAAAACGGAAAACTGCTCAACAATCTCTGGACATCCCCATACACCAAAAGGTACAAAGCTGCCACATGCCATATTTTGCTGTACAAAAGCACTTTGACCACAATGACCCTCTGGTGTAGCGTTAAGATGTGTCGGCCGCAATCCTGACAATCTTCCCAATACTCTATCTACCACATCCTTTGAATTAACCTCCCTCGCCATCTGAGCATTACCCATACACACAACTCCACAAATTTTCACCCGGTCCATGACACACCACTTCATCCCCTCACCCCCGCCCTCCCGCCCATCCCATTCACCCAATCTCATGAGCTTTGATTTATGCACATTCACTGCCATACCTGTTGCCATCCCAAAAACATCTATAACTCTCTCCAGACCCTCCAATCCCTCCCTCCCACTCACTAGGACAGTTGTGTCATCAACATAACCTATGATACCAGGACTCCCACCTCGTATGTCCTCCCTTACCCCCTCCTGTATGCACCTTTCCACTGCCCTATAAAACGGATTCTGTAAACATGCAAATAATATTTGTGACAACGGGCAACCCTGCCTCAATCCCCTGCCCATTTTCACATGCAACCCCACCCGCCCATTAATCTGTACACATATCCCAGCTCCCCGATATAAAGTACGTGCCCAATTTACAATGTCCTCCCCGAACCCCTGCCACTCCATGATTCTCCACACAGCCTCCCTCTCGACACTGTCATATGCCGTTCACCAATCCAACGCCAATACCCCTCGTTCCTCCTCTTGCGGACCCTCAATAAACCTTCTAATAACCCCATACCCCTCATACATTGATCTCCCCGGAATCCCATATTGACCCCTCACTATTACCTTTCCAATGACTTTCTTTACACGATTTCCCAAAATTTTTGCAAAAAGTTTGTAGTCAGCGCACATGAGTGATATCATCCGGTAATCTCTCACTGTGCACTGACTTTCACCCTTTGGCACCAAAACTACTAGCGCTGTCGCCTGCAACGGTCCCAACGCACCCCTCTCTTTTATGATATTAAATAATTGCACCAAAAAGTCTTTTAATACTCCCCAATGCTGTATGTAAAACTCCGCAGGCAGCCCATCTATCCCCGGTGCCTTACCCCTGCTCATACTCATTAGAGCCGTTCACACCTCTTCCTCCACGATAGGCCCCTGTAACTGTTCCCTGTCGTCCCTGTCCAGCACACACTGCAGCCATCCCCCCGTCTCTCTTAAAGCCCCCTCTCTCACACCCACACTCCTCATATATGCACTAAGCCAAGCATCAACATACCCTCCCATCCCCTCAGTTGTCACCAAATCTTGTCCCTCCCTATACCCCTCGATGTCCTCAAGAACTCTCAAACCCACCATTTCCATTGCAATGCGTCGGCGCCCCTGCCCTCGCAGGACACACGCCGATGGTCTATCACCCCACATGACCTCCTCCAACCCCCCTGAAACCCTTGCCGCATCAAACCTCTCGTTTTGCACTTCCATTAGGCGTTCCTTCACTCCCTCTATGTCAGCCACTGGGGCTCCCATTCCCCCCCTTCCTCTCTCATAATACTCCCTTAACTGCCCCTCAAGATACCTAATAAGCCCATAAGCCAACTGATTCTCGTGCCGTCCCTGTCGTACATAGAACTCTCGAATCCTTGTCTTTGCCGTCACATCCCACCATCTCAACACATCCCCATTGACTTCCATCCCCTCCCATAAGCCTTTCCACCATTGTGCAAATAGGACCCTCCCCTCAACATCTTGAAGCAACCGAACATTCAATTTCCAATAACTCTTATACCTATTCGGCCGACCCTCCCATCCCAAATCCACCAAAACACCTCTATGATCAGAAAAAAAAAACATCCAAAACTCTTACACTCCGCATCACTGCTTTCCTTGTCACGTATATCCTGTCCAGCCGTGCAGCATACCCCTGCCTCACAAAGGTGTGCTGCACCTCCCACGCTGCCCCCCCCTCCACATCCACCAACCCCACCCCGTTTAACAGGTCCCTCAGAACGCCAGAACAATATCCTGCTCCCCTAGGTTCCACATCCCTGTGGCGTATGACGCAATTCCAGTCCCCTCCCACCACAGCTAATGCTGGAAACGACTTTAAGTGATACACCAACACTTCACGTACAAACTCATTCTTCACTCGACTGTCCCCCTCCACCGGACCATAAACACACACAAAAGACATCTTATCTCTTCCCCACGTCCCATCCACACTTGTAGCCCTCCCCTCCCCCCCTCCTCACAATGATGTACAGTAAACGGGCTAGCCTCCCTCACCAAAATAGCAACTCCTCCTTTCAATCTCGGTGAGTGTGCCGCATATACAGTATACACCTCAATCATCAACATACAACCCAGCTTGTGGTTGTGCTCTTGCACAAGCACTACATCTACACCATACCTAATGAGAAGCTCATGAAACCATACACACTTCCTATAATTACTCAGACCATTAATATTTATAGAGAGACTCTTGAATTTGTCAATGGAGGTTTTCCTTTCCGTACTGCACCACCTTTATCCCCCTTCCCTTTATACACCCTTGATCTTCAATCACCATTCTGTGATCTGCTTTCACATGCCCCTTGCCCCTGGACCCCCCAGGTCTATGCTCAACCACATCACCCAAACGTTATTGCCCGAATGCTGTGCCGGAGTGAGCACATCGTCCATATCCGAGGGCATTGCCGCTCTCTTCCGTGACACTCGAGCCTTTCTCCCCGCCTCCACCCGGAAGCCATCCTCGTGCACTTCCGCCACCACAGTGCCAATTTGCAACCCAGCCTCAACCTGGGTCTCTGACATGCCTCCCCCCCTTTCACCACCTGGAACCCCAGCAGTATCCAGGCCACCCACAAGCACCTCAACTGTGACCTCTCCTGGGGTCCCTAACAGGTCGTGGAGGACTGAATCAATGGTAGCCTCCACGGCCCTGTCCTCACCAAGCGACACCACATCTCTGGTCTCCGATGCCTGCCCGGCAGCGCATGACTCTCTCGGAAGAGTTACACACTCTTCCTCCCTCAAGGCCTCCTCGACCTCCACATTCCAAGCCTTGTTCAAGGAAATCGACTCAGGTCGTGCCAAATTCAACGTCGCAAGGTCCTCTGATGCCTCCTTATGCTGCTCCTTCGCCTGTGTACTCTGTCGTTTAACACACTGTGCAGCAATGTGATCATAGGCACCACATAAGCGACAGGTACGTCGTTGCCCCGCGTAGGTCACCATTACTTGAGTCCTGAAATCTTCTAGGAAAACATAGGAAGGAATAGGATGCCTCAATGTCATTTTCAAGGAAAAACTTCCTTCAGGCATCACAGCATATGATCCTTCCTTCGACTTCCCCATTGTCGCCACATGAACAGTCCCAAACTTCTCGAAGACGGCACGTAGGTCTGCCTCATCAGCCTCAAAGGGTACATTCCTGATCTTCACCCACGTATAATGGCGGGACACATCATGTAGCCTAACCGTCACAGCAGGATTCACTGGTACACAAAGATCTTGGAATCTGGCGACTATGTCCTCGTATACACTTGCATTGCGAAATTTCACAAAAATTCTATATGCCCCGTTCAAGGCTACACCATACAGCTCTTCGTTGGCAATACCGTATGTGTCCCTGATGATGGCAGGTAATAAAACTTGAGCTGAGTGGGCATGCACAGCCCCACGCACCACTTCTATGCCGACAGTGTTTACCCTTCTTCTTGCCTGCTGGCAGCAGGCAGGCTGACAGCAGAGGGCAGGCTCAGCTCACGTCCGCTCGTCCCAGAGGTTGAGCGACGAACTGAGAGGTACTACCGTCCTGTGATAGTAGGTTGGTAGGCAGCAACCTCCCAGAGAGATACTACCGTCCTGTGGTAGTAGGTTGGTAGACAGCAACCACCCAGGGAGGTACTACGGTCCTGTGGCAGTAGGATGGTAGACAGCAACCACCCAGGGAGGTACTACAGCCGTGTGGTAATAGGTTGGTAGATAGCAACCACCCAGGGAAGTACTACCGTCCTGTGGTAATAGGTTGTTAGACAGTAATCACCCAGGGAGTTACTACCGTCCTGTGGTAGTAGGTTGGTAGACTGCAATCACCCAGGGAGGTACTACCGTCCTGTGGTAGTAGGTTGGTAGACTGCAATCACCCAGTGAGGTACTACCGTCCTGTGGTAGTAGGATGGTAGACAGCAACTACCCAGGGAGGTACTACCGTCCTGTGGTAGTAGGATGGTAGACAACAACCACCCAGATCCCTGTATACTTACTGAGTTATGATGGGTAGTGAACTGACCTGATCCCTGTATACTTGCTGAGTTATGATGGGTACTGAACTGACCAGATCCCTGTATACTTACTGAGTTATGATGGGTACTGAACTGACCAGATCCCTGTATACTTACTGAGTTATGATGGGTACTGAACTGACCAGATCCCTGTATACTTACTGAGTTATGATGGGTACTGAACTGACCTGATCCCTGTATACTTATTGAGTTATGATGGGTACTGAACTGACCAGATCCCTGTATACTTACTGAGTTATGATGGGTACTGAACTGACCAGATCCCTGTATACTTACTGAGTTATGATGGGTACTGAACTGACCAGATCCCTGTATACTACTGAGTTATGATGGGTACTGAACTGACCAGATCTCTGTATACTTACTGAGTTATGATGGGTACTGAACTGACCTGATCCCTGTATACTTACTGAGTTATGATGGGTACTGAACTGACCTGATCCCTGTATACTTACTGAGTTATGATGGGTACTGAACTGACCTGATCCCTGTATACTTGCTGAGTTATGATGGGTACTGAACTGACCTGATCCCTGTATACTTGCTGAGTTATGATGGGTACTGAACTGACCTGATCCCTGTATACTTACTGAGTTATGATGGGTACTGAACTGACCTGATCCCTGTATACTTACTGAGTTATGATGGGTACTGAACTGACCAGATCCCTGTATACTTACTGAGTTATGATGGGTACTGAACTGACCAGATCCCTGTATACTTACTGAGTTATGATGGGTACTGAACTGACCTGATCCCTGTATACTTACTGAGTTATGATGGGTACTGAACTGACCTGATCCCTGTATACTTGCTGAGTTATGATGGGTACTGAACTGACCTGATCCCTGTATACTTACTGAGTTATGATGGGTACTGAACTGACCTGATCCCTGTATACTTACTGAGTTATGATGGGTACTGAACTGACCTGATCCCTGTATACTTGCTGAGTGTTGTTTCAGTGAGCTCATCGCTCTCCAGCTTTACATCAGAATTATCGACAAGAATTAAAAGGTCTGCAAGAATATTTACATAAATATAGCAATCAAGGAATATTAAAGGCAAAAAGTAAACCTTTATATTCCTAACGCTAATATCTGAAACAAATATTTGCAATATTTTCAATATATTCAATAAAATTGGCAGTTACTAGTGTATGGGTAATTTAACTGAAGACATAGAGATCTGAGTACACCAAGTAAGTATATTTTTAGAATTCTGAAAATGGTATAAAAGCCGAAAAGTTAACAGAAGTACAATATTTATATAAATTTATTGTGGTAAGCTTCTTCAGTTAATTATAGATGAGAATGGATTAACGGCAGCAGGAACAGTGGCGAGGTAAAGATAATATAATCAGTCCCTCCTGGCTATATGACTGACCACCTCAAACTATTCCTCCAACGTTGATGAAATAAGTCCATCTTCACCTTGCCAGTACATGTGTCTCGTTCATCATATCTTTCGAGCTCGTATAGAAATCGAACTCTGTATGTGTTAATCAGCTTGAAGCAAGTGAGAGACTGCCCTCCGCTCCTGGTTTTAGGTACAAAATCAACTAGTTTGGAGCTCAATCCCACATCCCTCATTGGGTAAATTTTAAAATTTGTCATCCTCATTTCAGGAAGACGTCCCAGAGACTATATTAGCAATAGGTTTCCGGGATTATGGCTATTATGCTGACATTTTTGGGGCAACTTTCCCTCGTCTTACTACGTGACGCAGAAAAGCAACTCAGCACCTACAAAAAGGTTGACATAGCCGTCTTGGAGAAAAAATATATGGGAAACCTAACGATCAATTTGATGACTGACTACTGGTCGACATGGGTGCAGGGACAGCCAGGAAAGACTAGTGAGAAAGCCTAAAAAATTGTGCCGAATAGGTAAAACTGGTCAATTAGCAAGAACTAATTTCTAAAAATTTCTCTTATACGTTTAAAGATTTTTTTTTTAATTTATTTTAATGTAAAAATTAATAGTTTTGTACCAAAAAAATCTTAGAAGACTAACATAACATTATTATAGCAATGGCAGTTTAATTTAGCCTAATCCAATAAAAAAGTCGTCAAAAGTAGTCAAAATATTCACTATAAGATTTAAAAAAAATACTTGATAAAGACTAAACAATGTCAGAATCGTGATCAATGGATCAAAATTAACTTAAAACGACCAATTTGTTTCGTAAATGGATAAAATGGAAATTTTTCATAATAATTGTAATGGAGGTTTAGACCAGGGAGGACATGAAGGTTTCTATAACACTGCAGGGACAGTCTGGGGAGGGACAGTCTGGGGAGGGACAGCCTGGAGAGGGACAGTCTGGGGAGGGACAGTCTGGAGAGGGACAGTCTGGGGAGGGACAGTCTGGGGAGGGACAGCCTGGGGAGGGACAGTCTGGGGAGGGACAGTCTGGGGAGGGACAGCCTGGAGAGAGACAGCCTGGAGAGGGACAGTCTGGAGAGAGACAGCCTGGGGAGGGACAGTCTGGGGAGGGACAGTCTGGGGAGGGACAGCCTGGAGAGGGACAGTCTGGGGAGGGACAGTCTGGGGAGGGACAGTCTGGAGAGGGACAGTCTGGGGAGGGACAGTCTGGAGAGGGACAGTCTGGGGAGGGACAGTCTGGGGAGGGACAGTCTGGGGAGGGACAGTCTGGGGAGGGACAGCCTGGAGAGGGACAGTCTGGGGAGGGACAGCCTGGAGAGGGACAGCCTGGAGAGGGACAGTCTGGAGAGAGACAGCCTGGGGAGGGACAGTCTGGAGAGGGACAGTCTGGAGAGGGACAGTCTGGGGAGGGACAGTCTGGGGAGGGACAGTCTGGGGAGGGACAGTCTGGGGAGGGACAGTCTGGGGAGGGACAGTCTGGAGAGGGACAGTCTGGAGAGGGACAGTCTGGGGAGGGACAGTCTGGGGAGGGACAGTCTGGGGAGGGACAGTCTGGAGAGGGACAGTCTGGGGAGGGACAGTCTGGAGAGGGACAGTCTGGAGAGGGACAGTCTGGAGAGGGACAGTCTGGGGAGGGACAGTCTGGGGAGGGACAGTCTGGAGAGGGACAGTCTGGGGAGGGACAGTCTGGAGAGGGACAGTCTGGAGAGGGACAGTCTGGAGAGGGACAGTCTGGGGAGGGACAGTCTGGAGAGGGACAGTCTGGGGAGGGACAGCCTGGGGAGGGACAGTCTGGAGAGGGACAGTCTGGAGAGGGACAGTCAGGAGAGGGACAGTCTGGAGAGGGACAGTCTGGAGAGGGACAGTCTGCAGAGGGACAGTCTGGAGAGGGACAGTCTGGAGTGGGACAGTCTGGAGAGGGACAGCCTGGGTAGGGACAGCCTGGGGAGGGACAGCCTGGTGAGGGACAGTCCGGAGAGAGACAGCCTGCGGAGGGACAGCTTGGAGAGGGACAGTCTGGAGAGGGACAGTCTGGAGAGGGACAGCCTGGAGAGGGACAGTCTGGAGAGGGACAGCCTGGAGAGGGACAGTCTGGAGAGAGAAAGCCTGGAGAGGGACAGTCTGGAGAGGGACAGTCTGAAGAGGGACAGCCTGGAGAGAGACAGCCTGGGGAGGGACAGCCTGGAGAGGGACAGTCTGGAGAGAGACAGCCTGGGGAGGGACAGCCTGGAGAGGGACAGTCTGGAGAGGGACAGTCTGGAGAGGGACAGCCTGGAGAGAGAGAGAGCCTGGGGAGGGACAGCCTGGAGAGGGACTGTCTGGAGAGGGACAGTCTTGAGAGGGACAGCCTGGAGAGAGACAGCCTGGGGAGGGACAGTCTGGAGAGGGACAGTCTGGAGAGAGACAGCCTGGGGAGGGACAGCCTGGAGAGGGACAGTCTGGAGAGGGACAGTCTGGAGAGGGACAGTCTGGAGAGGGACAGTCTGGAGAGGGAAAGTCTGGAGAGGGACAGCCTGGAGAGGGACAGTCTGGAGAGGGACAGCCTGGAGAGGGACAGCCTGGAGAGGGACAGTCTGGAGAGGGACAGTCTGGAGAGGGACAGCCTGGAGAGAGACAGCCTGGGGAGGGACAGCCTGCAGAGGGACAGTCTGGAGAGAGACAGCCTGGGGAGGGACAGCCTGGAGAGGGACAGTCTGGAGAGGGACAGTCTGGAGAGGGACAGTCTGGAGAGGGACAGTCTGGAGAGGGACAGTCTGGAGAGGGACAGCCTGGAGAGGGACAGTCTGGAGAAGGACAGCCTGGAGAGGGACAGCCTGGAGAGGGACAGTCTGGAGAGGGACAGTCTGGAGAGGGACAGCCTGGAGAGAGACAGCCTGGGGAGGGACAGCCTGGAGAGGGACAGTCTGGAGAGAGACAGCCTGGGGAGGGACAGCCTGGAGAGGGACAGTCTGGAGAGGGACAGTCTGGAGAGGGACAGCCTGGAGAGAGAGAGCCTGGGGAGGGACAGCCTGGAGAGGGACTGTCTGGAGAGGGACAGTCTGGAGAGGGACAGCCTGGAGAGAGACAGCCTGGGGAGGGACAGCCTGGAGAGGGACAGTCTGGAGAGGGACAGTCTGGAGAGGGACAGCCTGGAGAGGGACAGCCTGGAGAGGGACAGCCTGGAGAGGGACAGCCTGGAGAGGGACAGTCTGGAGAGGGACAGTCTGGAGAGGGACAGCCTGGAGAGAGACAGCCTGGGGAGGGACAGCCTGGAGAGGGACAGTCTGGAGAGAGACAGCCTGGGGAGGGACAGCCTGGAGAGGGACAGTCTGGAGAGGGACAGTCTGGAGAGGGACAGCCTGGAGAGGGACAGCCTGGAGAGGGACAGCCTGGAGAGGGACAGCCTGGAGAGGGACAGTCTGGAGAAGGACAGCCTGGAGAGGGACAGTCTGGAGAGGGACAGTCTGGGCAGGGACAGCCTATAGAGGGACAGCCTGGAGAGGGACAGTCTGGAGAGGGACAGCCTGGAGAGGGACAGCCTGGAGAAAGACAGTCTGGAGAGGGACAGTCTGGAGAGGGACAGTTAGGAGTGGGACAGCCTGGAGAGGGCCAGCCTGGAGAGGGACAGTCTGGAGAGGGACAGTCTGGAGAGGGACAGCCTGGAGAGGAACAGTCTGGAGAGGGACAGCCTGGAGAGGGACAGCCTGGAGAGGGACAGCCTGGAGAGGGACAGCCTGGAGAGGGACAGTCTTGAGAGGGACAGTCTGGAGAGGGACAGTCTGGAGAGGGACAGTCTGGAGAGGGACAGTCTGGAGAGGGACAGCCTGGAGAGGGACAGTCTGGAGAGGGACAGTCTGGAGAGGGACAGTCTGGAGAGGGACAGTCTGGACAGGGACAGCCTAGAGAGGGACAGCCTGGAGAGAGACAGTCTGGAGAGGGAAAGTCTGGAGAGGGACAGTCTGGAGAGGGACAACCTGGAGAGGGACAGCCTGGAGAGGGACAATCTGGAGAGGGACAGCCTCTAGAGGGAGAGTCTGGAGAGGGACAGCCTGGAGAGGGACAGTCTTGAGAGGGACAACCTGGAGAGGGACAGCCTAGAGAGGGACAGTCTGGAGAGGGACTGCCTGGCGAGGGACAGTCTGGAGAAAGACAGTCTGGAGAGGGACAGTCAAGAGAGGGACAGCCTGGAGAGGGACAGTCTGGAGAGGGACAGTCTGGAGAGGGACAGTCTAGAGAGGGACAGTCTGGAGAGGGACAGCCTCCAGAGGGAGAGTCTGGAGAGGGACAGCCTGGAGAGGGACAGTCTGGAGAGGGACAACCTGGAGAGGGACAGCCTTGAGAGGGACAGTCTGGAGAGGGACAGCCTGGAGAGGGACAGTCTGGAGAGGGACAGCCTCTAGAGGGAGAGTCTGGAGAGGGACAGCCTGGAGAGGGACAGTCTGGAGAGGGACAGCCTAGAGAGGGACAGTCTGGAGAGGCTCAGCCTGGCGAGGGACAGTCTGGAGAAAGACAGTCTGGAGAGGGACAGTCAGGAGAGGGACAGCCTGGAGAGGGACAGTCTGGAGAGGGACAGTCTGGAGAGGGACAGCCTAGAGAGGAACAGTCAGGAGAGGGACAGCCTGGAGAGGGACAGCCCAGAGAGGGATAGTCTGGAGAGGGACAGCCTAGAGAGGGACAGCCTGGAGAGAGAGAGCTTGGAGAGGGACAACATAGAGACGGACAGTCTGGAGAGGGACAGCCCAGAGAGGGACAGCCTGGAGAGAGAGAGCTTGGAAAGGGACAACATAGAGAGGGACAACCTAGAGAGGGACAGTCTTAGAGGGATAGCCTGGAAAGGGACAGCCTAGAGAGGGACAGTCTGGAGAGGGACAGCCTGGAGAGGGACAGCCTAGAGAGGGACAGTCTGGAGAGGGATAGCCTGGAAAGGGACAGCCTAGAGAGGGACAGTCTGGAGAGGGACAGCCTGGAGAGGGACAGCCTAGAGAGGGACAGTCTGCAGACGGACAGCCTAGAGAGGGACAGTCTGGAGAAAGACAGTCTGGAGAGGGACAGTCTGGAGAGGGACAGTCTGGAGAGGGACAGTCTGGAGAGGGACAGCCTGGAGAGGGACGGTCTGGAAAGGGACAGTCTGGAGAGGGACAGCCTGGGGAGAGAGAGCTTGGAGATGGACAGTCTGCAGAGGGACAGCCTGGAGAGGGACAACATAGAGAGGGACAGCCTGGAGAGGGATAACATAGAGATGGACAGTCTGGAGAGGGACAGCCTGGAGAGGGACAACATAGAGAGGGACAGTCTGGAGAGGGACAGCCTGGAGAGGGACAACATAGAGAGGGACAGTCTTGAGAGGGACAGCCTGGAGAGGGACAACATAGAGAGGGGCAGTCTGGAGAGGGACAGCCTGGAGAGGGACAACATAGAGAGGGACAGTCTGGAGAGGGACAGCCTGGAGAGGGACAACATAGAGAGGGACAGTCTGGAGAGGGACAGCCTGGAGAGGGACAACATAGAGAGGGACAGTCTGGAGAGGGACAGCCTGGAGAGGGACAACATAGAGAGGGACAGTCTGGAGAGGGACAACATAGAGAGGGACAGTCTGGAGAGGGACAGCCTGGAGAGGGACAACATAGAGAGGGACAGTCTGGATAGGGACAGCCTGGAGAGGGACAACATAGAGAGGGACAGTTTGGAGAGGGACAGCCTGGAGAGGGACAACATAGAGAGGGACAGCCTGGAGAGGGACAACATAGAGAGGGACAGTCTGGAGAGGGACAGCCTGGAGAGGGACAACATAGAGAGGGACAGTCTGGAGAGGGACAGCCTGGAGAGGGACAACATAGAGAGGGACAGGCTGTCTGAGACACAAGCACAGCAAGACAACCAACAATGATAGCAACTAAAGCGGCTTTAAAAATAGTTTTTTTCTTAGTTTCGGAGCGGAAAGATGACGTAACTATTATTTATATCAAGAAAAGGTATAATTGGACTTTCAACTTGGCGAGTACACACAACCTGGCGAGTACAAACAACCTGGCGAGTACACACAACCTGGCGAGTACAAACAACCTGGCGAGTACAAACAACCTGGCGAGTACACACAACCTGGCGAGTACATACAACCTGGCGAGTACAAACAACCTGGCGAGTACACACAATCTGGCGAGTACAAACAACCTGGCGAGCGCACACAACCTGGCAAGTACACACAGCCTGGCTAGTACACACAACCTGGCGAGTACACACAACCTGACGAGTACACACAACCTGGTGAGTACACACAACCTGGCAAGTACACACAGCCTGGCTAGTACACACAACCTGACGAGTACACTCAACCTGGCGAGTACACACAACCTGGCGAGTACACTCAACCTGGCTAGTACACACAACCTGTCGAGTGCACACAACCTGGCGAGTACACACAACCTGGCGAGTACACTCAACCTGGCGAGTACACACAACCTGACGAGTACACTCAACCTGACTAGTGCACACAACCTGGCGAGTACACACAACCTGACGAGTACACTCAACCTGACGAGTACACACAACCTGGCGATTACACACAACCTGGCGAGTACACACAACCTGACGAGTACACTTAACCTGGCTAGTACACACAACCTGACGAGTACACTCAACCTGGCGAGTACATTCAACCTGGCTAAAACACACAATCTGACGAGTACAAACAACCTGGCGAGTACACACAACCTGGCGAGTACAAACAACCTGGCGATTACACACAACCTGGCGAGTTCACACAACCTGACGAGTACACTCAACCTGGCTAGTACACACAACCTGGCGAGTGCACACAAACTGGCGAGTACACACAACCTGGCGAATACACACAACCTGGCGAGTACACTCAACCTGGCTAGTACACACAACTTGGCGAGTACACACAACCTGGCGAGTACACACAACCTGGCGAGTACACACAACCTGGCGAGCACACACAACCTTGCGAGTACACACAACCTGACGAGTACACTCAAGCTGGCTAGTACACACAACCTGGCGAGTACACACAACCTGACGAGTACACTCAACCTGGCGAGTACACTCAACCCTGTGAGTACACTCAACCTGGCGAGTACACATAACCTGGCGAGTACACACAACCTGACGAGTACACACAACCTGGTGAGTACACACAACCTGGCAAGTACACACAGCCTGGCTAGTACACACAACCTGGCGAGTACACACAACCTGACGAGTACACTCAACCTGGCGAGTACACACAACCTGGCGAGTACACTCAACCTGGTTAGTACACACAACCTGTCGAGTGCACACAACCTGGCGAGTACGCACAACCTGGCGAGTACACTCAACCTGGCGAGTACACACAACCTGACGAGTACACTCAACCTGACGAGTGCACTTAACCTGGCTAGTACACCCAACCTGACGAGTACACTCAACCTGGAGAGTACATTCAACCTGGCTAGTACACACAATCTGACGAGTACACTCAACCTGACGAGTACACACAACCTGGCGATTACACACAACCTGGCGAGTACACGCAACCTGGCGAGTACACTCAACCTGGCGAGTACAAACAACCTGGCTAGTACACACAACCTGGCGAGTACACACAACCTGGCGAGTACAAACAACCTGGCGAGCGCACACATCCTGGCAAGTACACACAGCCTGGCTAGTACACACAACCTGGAGAGTACACACAACCTGACGAGTACACTCAACCTGGCGAGTGCACACAACCTGACGAGTGCACACAACCTGGCGAGTACACACAACCTGACGAGTACACTCAACCTGGCGAGTACACACACCCTGACGAGTACACTCAACCTGACGAGAACACACAACCTGGCGATTACACACAACCTGGCGAGTACACACAACCTGACGAGTACACTTAATCTGGCTAGTACACACAATCTGACGAGTACAAACAACCTGGCGAGTACACACAACCTGGCGAGTACAAACAACCTGGCGATTACACACAACCTGGCGAGTACACACAACCTGACGAGTACACTCAACCTGGCTAGTACACACAACCTGGCGAGTGCACACAAACTGGCGAGTACACACAACCTGGCGAGTACACACAACCTGGCGAGTACACTCAACCTGGCGAGTACACACAACTTGGCGAGTACACACAACCTGGCGAGTACACACAACCTGGCGAGTACACACAACCTGGCGAGTACACACAACCTGACGAGTACACACAACCTGACGAGTACACTCAACCTGGCGAGTACACTCAAACTGGCTAGTACACACAGCCTGACGAGTACACTCAACAGGCGAGTACACACAACCTGGCGAGTACACATATCCTGGCGAGTACACTCAACCTGGCAAGTACACACAACCTGGCGAGTACACACAACCTGTCGAGTACACACAACCTTACGAGTACACTCAACCTGGCGAGTACACACAACCGGGCGAGTACACACAACCTGGCGAGTACACACAGCCTGGCGAGTACACACAAACTGGCGCGTACACTCAACCTGGTGAGTACACTCAACCTGGCGAGTACACACAACCTGGCGAGTACACACACAACCTGACGAGTACACACAACCTGGTGAGTACACACAACCTGGCAAGTACACACAGCCTGGCTAGTACACACAACCTGGCGAGTACACTCAACCTGATGAGTACACTCAACCTGGCGAGTACACACATCCTGGCGAGTACACTCAACCTGGCTAGTACACACAACCTGTCGAGTGCACACAATCTGGCGAGTACACACAACCTGGCGAGTACACTCAACCTGGCGAGTACACACAACCTGACGAGTACACTCAACCTGACGAGTGCACACAACCTGGCGAGTACACAACCTGACGAGTACACTCAACCTGACGAGTAAACACAACCTGGCGATTAAACACAACCTGGCGAGTACACACAACCTGACGAATACACTTAACCTGGCTAGTACACACAACCTGACGAGTACACTCAACCTGGCGAGTACATTCAACCTGACTAGTACACACAATCTGACGAATACACTCAACCTGACGAGTACACACAACCTGGCGATTACACACAACCTGGCGAGTACACACAACCTGACGAGTACACTCAACCTGGCGAGTACACACAACCTGGCGAGTGCACACAACCTAGCGAGTACACACAACCTGGCGAGTACACACAACCTGGCGACTACACTCAACCTGGCGAGTACACACAACCTGGCGAGTACACACAACCTGGCGAGTACACACAACCTGGCGAGTACACACAACCTGGCGAGTACACACAACCTGACGAGTACACTCAACCTGGCTAGTACACACAACCTGGCGAGTACACACAACCTGACGAGTACACTCAACCTGGCGAGTACACTCAAACTGTCTAGTACACACAGCCTGACGAGTACACTCAACAAGCGAGTACACACAATCTGGGGAGTACACACAACCTAGTGAGTACACTCAACCTGGCTAGTACACACAACATGGCGAGAACACACAACCTGGCGAGTACACACAACCTGGCAAGTGCACACAACCTGGCGAGTACACACAACCTGGCGAGTACACACAACCTGACGAGTACACTCAACCTGGCGAGTACACACAACCAGGCGAGTACACACAACCTGACGAGTACACACAGCCTGGCGAGTACACACAACCTGGCGAGTACACACAACCTGGCGAGTACACACAACCTGGCGAGTACACTCAACCTGGCGAGTACACACAACCTGGCGATTACACACAACCTGGCGAGTACACTCAACCTGGCGAGTACACACAACCTGGCGAGTACACACAACCTGGCGAGCACACACAACCTGGCGAGTACACACAGAATGGCGAGTACACACAAAATGGTGAGTACATGCAACCTGCAGAGTACACACAACATGGTGAGTACACACAGCATGGTGAGTACACACAACCTGGTGAGTACACACAACCTGGCGAGTACACACAAGGGGTCACAATTGGAAGCTGAAGACTTAGACGAGTCACAGGGATGTTAGAAAGTATTTCTTCAGTCACAGAGTCGTCAGGAAGCGAAATAACCTAGCAAGTGATGTAGTGGAGGCAGGAGCCATACATAGCTTTAAGACGAGGTATGACAAAGCTCAGGAAGCAAAGAGAGGACCTAGTAGCGACCAGTGAAGAGGCGGGGCCAGGAGCAGAGTCTCGACCCCTGCAACCACAATTAGGCGAGTACAATAAGGTGAGTACACACATCCTGTCGAGTACACACAATCTGTCGAGTGCACACAACCTGGCGAGTGCACACAACCCGGCGAGTACACACAACATGGTGAGTACGCACAACATGGCGAGTACACACAACCTGGCGAGTACACACAACATAGTGAGTACACACAGAATGGCGAGTACACACAAAATGGTGAGTACATGCAACCTGCAGAGTACACACAACATGGTGAGTACACACAGCATGGTGAGTACACACAACATGGTGAGTACACACAACATGGCGAGTACACACAACATGGTGAGTACACACAATATGGTGAGTACACACAACATGGTGAGTACACACAATATGGTGAGTACACACAACATGGTGAGTACACACAATATGGTGAGTACACACAACATGGTGAGTACACACAACATGGTGAGTACACACAACATGGCGAGTACATACAACATGGTGAGTACACACAATATGGTGAGCACACACAACACGGTGAGTACACACAACACGGTGAGTACACATAACATTGTGAGTACACACAACATGGCGAGTACACTCAACATGGTGAGTACACACAATATGGTGAGTGCACACAACATGGTGAGTACACACAACATGGTGAGTACACACAACATGCCGAGTACACACAACTTTGCGAGTACATGCAACCTGGAGAGTACACACGCCCGTGAATGAACTCTGTTCCATTGGCGGTGGTTGGTAACTGCACTAGCGCACCACAGCTCAGAAGGCTCGTGGTCAGGAGCACCATAACAAGAAGTAATCTCTATTACCTTTCCTCCATAATAAAGGCATCTGCAACATTGCTACAGTCCACTGCAGTGTAATCCTTTGGCCATCAGAATTTTTTTTCCCTTCCTGATATTCAATCTCTGATTCCTTTTATTTGTTATCGGTTTATACCTCTCTGTGCTCTCTGATTTAATTAATATTATTTCAATTCTTGAACACAGTTGTTCAATTTAAATATACTTTGTGCAACGTAACTGACTGCGGTAATGTTTGTCACTAATTTTTATCTCAAGTTGATAAATTGGGAAAGGTTAACCGTATATGTGGCTCACTGCACCAAAAACTGAATTTGGAAACTAGTATTTGGTGATTTTATACATTTCAATTAAGATTTTTTTTCATTACTATTGAATTCTTAAGAACGAATTCTCCATTCACCTTAACTTTCCCTAAATGAACTTCACTTACATCTCTTAATGTTTTTTTTTTTAAACAGAAGTTATACTAGCAATAATATTGTCATATATAATTCAAATGCTCTACATATTTTACATGTACAGTATATCCGAAATATTTCTTATCCAGGTGAGTTCAGAATGAGTGGTGCCAAGTAGAATTTATTTTAATTCAGACAAACTTACATTAAGATGGATTGTTCCTGCTAGTAGTAGCTAGGAAACTTCTCGTTTGCAGTGTAACTGCTTGTAGCAGGACCAATAGGTGCCACATTCCCGGTGATAATTGCTGGTTCAAGGAGAAGTATGTGCCAGTTGCAAGACGTGAGCTGCTGGTTGCAGGAACAGTAACAGTTGTATGACGGTAACTGCTGGCTTAACACTACCAGTCAGCTGGATGACTCTGAATTAGTGTTACTAATGTTACTTACGCTTAATTCGGAGTTATGTTGGTGTTTGCTACATTTTCAGAAAACTTAGTAATGTGTTGCTGTTAACAAGAGTGTGTTCACTAGAACAACTTACACATTACTAAAAAAAACTGGTAGGGTCGTGTTGGTTGTGTTTCTCTTCACAAAACAACTTTCAATGAGGATTAGCGTTCAGGTATAGTTTTATATGGTAATCAGGTAATTTTGATATTTCTGTAAATTTATTCGATATTATAAAGAGAGAGGTGATTGTTAATGTTATGAATGAAATAACTTGGATGTGTAATGGGGTCGAACCCTGACCTGCCGCAGTTTGGTGTGTATATATATATATTTTTTTTTTATTATCACACTGGCCGATTCCCACCAAGGCAGGGTGGCCCGAAAAAGAAAAACTTTCACCATCATTCACTCCATCACTATCTTGCCAGAAGGGTGCTTTACACTACAGTTATTTAAACTGCAACATTAACACCCCTCCTTCAGAGTGCA
Organism: Cherax quadricarinatus; assembly: GCF_038502225.1. Taxonomy (NCBI): domain Eukaryota; kingdom Metazoa; phylum Arthropoda; class Malacostraca; order Decapoda; family Parastacidae; genus Cherax; species Cherax quadricarinatus. Next base: position 9,092,776 of record NC_091346.1, read on the forward strand.
GGCACTGTACTTCCCATCTCCAGGACTCAAGTCCGGCCTGCCGGTTTCCCTGAACCCCTTCATAAATGTTACTTTGCTCACACTCCAACAGCACGTCAAGTATTAAAAACCATTCGTCTCCATTCACTCCTATCAAACACGCTCACGCACGCCTGCTGGAAGTCCAAGCCCCTCGCACACAAAACCTCCTTTACCCCCTCCCTCCAACCTTTCCTAGGCCGACCCCTACCCCGCCTTCCTTCCACTACAGACTGATACACTCTTGAAGTCATTCTATTTCGCTCCATTCTCTCTACATGTCCGAACCACCTCAACAACCCTTCCTCAGCCCTCTGGACAACAGTTTTGGTAATCCCGCACCTCCTCCTAACTTCCAAACTACGAATTCTCTGCATTATATTCACACCACACATTGCCCTCAGACATGACATCTCCACTGCCTCCAGCCTTCTCCTCGCTGCAGCATTCATCACCCATGCTTCACGCCCATATAAGAGTGTTGGTAAAACTATACTCTCATACATTCCCCTCTTTGCCTCCAAGGACAAAGTTCTTTGTCTCCACAGACTCCTAAGTGCACCACTCACCCCTCATCAATTCTATGATTCACCTCATCCTTCATAGACCCATCCGCTGACACGTCCACTCCCAAATATCTGAATACATTCACCTCCTCCATACTCTCTCCCTCCAATCTGATATCCAATCTTCCATCACCTAATATTTTTGTTATTCTCATAACCTTACTCTTTCCTGTATTCACTTTTAATTTTCTTCTTTTGCACACCCTACCAAATTCATCCACCAATCTCTGCAACTTCTCTTCAAAATCTCCCAAGAGCACAGTGTCATCAGCAGAGAGCAACTGTGACAACTCCCACTTTATGTGTGATTCCTTATCTTTTAACTCCACGCCTCTTGTCAAGACCCTCGCATTTACTTCTCCTACAACCCCATCTATAAATATATTAAACAACCACGGTGACATCACTCATCCTTGTCCAAGGCCTACTTTTACTGGGAAATAATTTCCCTCTTTCCTATGTACTCTAACTTGAGCCTCACTATCCTCGTAAAAACTCTTCACTGCTTTCAGTAACCTACCTCCTACACCATACACCTGCAACATCTGCCACATTGCCCCCCTATCCACCCTGTCAAACGCCTTTTCCAAATCCATAAATGCCACAAAGACCTCTTTAGCCTTATCTAAATACTGTTCACTTATATGTTTCACTGTAAACACCTGGTCCACACATCCCCTACCTTTCCTAAAGCCTCCTTGTTCATCTGCTATCCTATTCTCAGTCTTACTCTTAATTCTTTCAATAATAACTCTACCATACACTTTACCAGGTATACTCAACAGACTTATCCTCCTATAATTTTTGCACTCTCTTTTGTCCCCTTTGCCTTTATACAAAGGAACTATGCATGCTCTCTGCCAATCCCTAGGTACCTTACCCTCTTCCATACATTTATTAAATAATTGCACCAACCACTCCAAAACTATATCCCCACCTGCTTTTAACATTTCTATCTTTATCCCATCAATCCCGGCTGCCTTACCCTCTTTCATTTTACCTACTGCCTCACGAACTTCCCCCACACTCACAACTGGCTCTTCCTCACTCCTACAAGATGTTAGTCCTCCTTGCCCTATACACGAAATCACAGCTTCCCTATCTTCATCAACTTTTAACAATTCCTCAAAATATTCCCTCCATCTTCCCAATACCTCTAACTCTCCATTTAATAACTCTCCTCTCCTATTTTTAACTGACAAATCCATTTGTTCTCTCGGCTTCCTTAACTTGTTAATCTCACTCCAAAACTTTTTCTTATTTTCAACAAAATTTGTTGATGACATCTCACCCACTCTCTCATTTGCTCTCTTTTTACATTGCTTCACCACTCTCTTAACCTCTCTCTTTTTCTCCATATACTCTTCCCTCCTTGCATCACTTCTACTTTGTAAAAACTTCTCATATGCTAACCTTTTCTCCCTTACTACTCTCTTTACATCATTATTCCACCAATCGCTCCTCTTCCCTCCCGCACCCACTTTCCTGTAACCACAAACTTCTGCTGAACACTCTAACACTACATTTTTAAACCTACCCCATACCTCTTCGACCCCATTGCCTATGCTCTCATTAGCCCATCTATCCTCCAATAGCTGTTTATATCTTTCCCTAACTGCCTCCTCTTTTAGTTTATAAACCTTCACCTCTTTCTTCCCTGATGCTTCTATTCTCCTTGTATCCCATCTACCTTTTACTCTCAGTGTAGCTACAACTAGAAAGTGATCTGATATATCTGTGGCCCCTCTATAAACATGTACATCCTGAAATCTACTCAACAGTCTTTTATCTACCAATACATAATCCAACAAACTACTGTCATTTCGCCCTACATCATATCTTGTATACTTATTTATCCTCTTTTTCTTAAAATATGTATTACCTATAACTAAACCCCTTTCTATACAAAGTTCAATCAAAGGGCTCCCATTATCATTTACATCTGGCACCCCAAACTTACCTACCACACCCTCTCTAAAAGTTTCTCCTACTTTAGCATTCAGGTCCCCTACCACAATTACTCTCTCACTTGGTTCAAAGGCTCCTATACATTCACTTAACATCTCCCAAAATCTCTCTCTCTCCTCTGCATTCCTCTCTTCTCCAGGTGCATACACGCTTATTATGACCCACTTCTCGCATCCAACCTTTACTTTATCCACATAATTCTTGCATTTACACATTCATATTCTCTTTTCTCCTTCCATAACTGATCATTCAACATTACTGCTACCCCTTCCTTTGCTCTAACTCTCTCAGATACTCCAGATTTAATCCCATTTATTTCCCCCCACCGAAACTCCCCTACCCCCTTCAGCTTTGTTTCGCTTAGGGCCAGGACATCCAACTTCTTTTCATTCATAACATCAGCAATCATCTGTTTCTTGTCATCTGCGCTACATCCACGCACATTCAAGCATTCAAGCAATGGGGTTACTAGCCCATTGCTCCCGGCATTTTAGTCGCCTCATACGACACGCATGGCTTACGGAGGAAAGATTCTTTTCCACTTCCCCATGGACAATAGAAGAAATAAAGAAGAACAAGAGCTATGTAGAAAAAGGAGAAAAACCTAGATATATATATATATATATATATATATATATATATATATATATATATATATATATATATATATATATATATATATATATATATATATATATATATATATATATGTCGTGCCGAATAGATAAAACTTGCAATTTTGGCTTAAATAACAAAGGTCTTCTTGCCGAATAAGACAAGCGAAAATTTGTGCATGCAATAATTTCGAAAAAAATATATTTCATTGTGTTTGTTTATTATTAAAGTATTGTAAACTTATATAAAATATATTTAGTTTCATGCCAGGGTAAGGAACACTGCCTCGGTTCACCATACCTGAGAGTAGCTGACTGGTATTACCATGCTATGCATGTACAACACTGCATAGCTCCTGATGACTCACGGACAAGTGTGGATACATTCATACATGTATGTATGTGTCCACCCGTCTGTGTGTAGATACGCGCGCGCGCGTGTGTGTGTGTGTGTGTGTGTGTGTGTGTGTGTGTGTGTGTGTGTGTGTGTGTGTGTGTGTGTGTGTGTGTGTGTGTGTGTAATAACCTATATGAACTCACATATTTAAGGTTGCAGGAGTCGAGTCTTGATTAGTGGCCCGCCTCATCGTTGACGTTGACGTTCACTTTTTCCAGACTTAGAGAGCATTAACCTGTACGTGCGTGCATGCTCGGACGCGTGTTTGCTAAGACAGTTCTTACGTCTTGCAACCTTCACCAGAAACATTTATGTATTAGCCGATACTCTCATTCTTTCGTTTTGGTGTTTATGATCCTACAAAGTTTTTTGCACCTTCTGCATCGTTTTATGTCCGATGCAATATTTGCATTTTCCAGTAACTTTCTAATACCCTCAACGCCGTCTGCTTTCCTCACACAGTATTTTCCAGCCTTTGGTGACCCACTTTATGATCAACAAAGTTTTTGTCATGGTGGCTGCGAATGTGTGCAAGAAGAAGAGGGATAAAATATTCAAGCTAACTTTTTGTGGGTAAACTTGAGAGCTATTAGCTTGGTTCCTCCCTTTCTGACATGTCTCATAAGTACTATAAAGGAATTATTACTTAGACAGATGTTCAATGGTTATTAATCTCTTACCAGCCAATTAGAAAAGTTGACTGTCTACACAATTAGAAAGTTGGTGCTTAGAGTTCTTGGCTATATAGTTATTTAAAGATTTTAACTTACCATCCACTTACGAAGCAGAGAAGGTTAGCCGCTTGGGGAGCCTAATGCACAAGAGAGTAAAAGAGCTTAGATCACAAGCCAGGCAGCAAGACTCAAGAAATCGTAATGACACGATTGCAAACAAACCATACCCCTGGCCGGGATTGAACCCGCGGTCATGTTGACGGCAGTGAAGGGACTTGAGCTAGAGTTCGTCACGGCCACGCTAGCTGGAGATTCGTCTGTAAAAACTTGCATTTGTGGTCACAGAGGTGCCTGTGCTAACCTTCCTATGGTGTAGAAATATACCTAGTTGGATGAATCTTATTGTGGCTAGCTGGTCTAGTGGCTAACGCGACGGGCTGGAGTTTTGAGACGCTATGACCGCGGGTTCAATCCCGGCCGGGGGTATGGTTTGCCAGGCAGCGAGCCTGCCTCACTAGTTACTAGTACGTGGAGTACATGAGAGAGACAGATTGCAAGTTCTCATAAGAGTTATCTGCTGAGACGAGCTATCTATTTTTATCTTGATTAATATGTATCGTAAATTATCGAAGTGAATAAGTCAAGGATAAAAGACGGTTCTCTTACCACTTTCCATCTGCCTTCGACCATTACCTGTATCAAAGGAAGCAAATATATCGTTTCTCATTGGAAATATGTCATCGACTACTCATGAGAGATGGAATGAAAGACATACTCGTACATTTAATTAATTATTTGTGTGTGTTTCTGTGTACTCACCTAATTGTGATTGCAGGGGTTGAGTCACAGTTCTTGTGTGTGTGTGTGTGTGTGTGTGTGTGTGTGTGTGTGTGTGTGTGTGTGTGTGTGTGTGTGTGTGTGTGTGTACTCACCTAGTTGAGGTTGCGGGGGTCGAGTCCGACCTCCTGGCCCCGGGTCCGAGCTCCTGGCCTGTGTGTGTGTGTGTGTGTGTGATTGTGTGTTTTTAGAAAGAGTGTGTGTGTGTGTGTGTGTGTGTGTATGTGTGTATGTGTGTGTATGTGTGTGTGTTTAGAAAGAGAAAGAGAACAAAAAGGAAATTGATATTTTTTCACTATATTTCAACCAGTATGCTTACTTATTTAATAGTCATCTTGTTATCTATTGGGAGACTGCAGTCATCATTCTTGCGACCCCTTGATAAGTTTGCAATATCTCTTATTCAGCTCCTGTGTGTTGGGAAGTTAGTCCTCTGAAGCTGCACTTGGACAACTTAAGGACTCTCTCAACAACATATACGGTGTTAGGCACAATGTAACAAATGCAACTAATGAGACATTTTATTATTGTGACATATTTTCAATAATTCTCCTCAAAACAATAAACTTCGCAATAGCATAGCTGCTACTACTACTACTAGTAGTAAGTAGTACGACTATTACTGCCACCATAATACTGCTACCACCACCACTAATACTACTATATACATCGATATTATGCTCTTACATCTCACTCTGATACCTATATTTACCCCTTCGTGTTTCTACAGTGCAAGTCACGGCATTATGCCGCCCCTCCCCCACACACGTACCAAAACACAAACACATACCATGAAAGATTATAATAAAAATACTTGCACACTTACTGAGGTTTTATACTTGGTGCTGAGTTCTTTACGCTTATTCACATCCCTCAGCCATGTAGGAAGACTCGCACACAAATTATTTGAGGGTTCGGGGAGGTACATTATTTGATGCCTCATGTAGAGCAGCCTCCCGCCGCAGGATGGAACTGATATCCTTGCCCAATAAACTTCATTTCACTATTGACCAGAGGTTCTCAATAGTGTTTAGGTCTGGGGAATTGACTGGCCAGTCATTAGAGAACTTCACTTCACAGTCCTTAAGCCAATGAACTACAGATTTGGCGGCATGACACGGTGCACCGTCCTGCATATAAACAGTAGCCCAACACTTGTCAAAAGCCTCAGGTACTAAATTGTCACACAATGACTAGGTAATTAAACTGGTTTTTGGGAAGCACAATGAGTTCACCAACACTGAGCACTGAAACACCCCCAAACCATGAGCGAGTCTGGGTGTTTGATGGTCCCACAGGTATGGTGTGGGTCTAGTGGGTCACTACCTATGGGCCAGTACACATGTCCCCCATGGTTACAGGTGGCGGTGAAGGATGCCTCATAACTCCAAAGTACTTCAGACCACTGTTGAGGATTCCAGTGAATATATTTCTTTGCATAACCCAGCCTACATTTCTTCTGTGGCTTGGAGAGGACCGGTTTCTTAACCTGACGGTTAAGAAACCTCAGTTAACAGTTCTTACAGACACCTCTGAGAGAAGATATAGGTTCTTCTCTTTCAGTTTTCTAGCAGTTATCTTGGGTGTACTCTCTAACTGCTTCTTTAACACAGTTAAGGTATGAACAGATGTCATCTTCGAGAGGCCAGGTCAAGGTTTGGCAGGCGGTAACTCAACACTTCCATCAGCCTTCAAACGCTGCACCCAGTTCCTCACTGAACGCTCACACACACCAACATTCTCCACTATTTCTTTCGTCTGGTGCCCAGCTTTGTGAAGCCTTTTGATTTGAGCTATAGTTTCAGGTGTTAACGACTTCCTTTTACCCATAGTCAAACATGTATAGCCCCAAAACCAAAGGGAACACCGGACGAAACATGGTGCGGATGAGAGACAAAAGTGCAACACTTCCTCTCACCACATCAGCCACGTAAGCACTAAGGAGTCACTGTGGAGTGTGGCGGCAGGCCGTGACAACATGCTAATATTGCTACCCGGCATAATGAACTGACGAAAAAAGACCCCCCTGTATTGTAAGCCGTTGATTTTCGTCACCGCATTATGCCGGGGCGCTCACCCAGCATAATGCCGTGACTAGCACTGTACATTGGTTGTAACGGGTTGACAAAGCTCCTGAAGAGCGAAACATTCCCGCAGTAAAAATCTCATTACCTGTACCAACATTATTTCCACACATAAGGTGTTCATCTTTGTTCCGAAAAATTAACAAAGGATCAACGACTCACCATCTCAACAATGTTCACAACTCTAGTTTTCTGTCTGTGCTGTATCATGAAACACGGACAACGAACCTGATACACCAGAACAAGCAGTAATTGATCATCAGCTGTGTGTTTACAAGTAAATCTCCTGTTTCTGGTGATCACAGCCTCCCAGTTCGACATCATATATCGACAGAGTTGTCAGTAATTTCGATGGAGTTTAGAGAATTCGATACTTTATTATTATTATTAATATTGTTCACAAAAACTAATTCATTAATTTTTTTGTTGTTCCTTAATTCATAAAGAAGGGCAAGACGCACCTTCGATTTATTTTACCATTTCAATTCGATTCATCACTATCATATTCTTGAATACTTAACCTGTTATTGGCTCACAATCCAGTACCTTAACTCAGTTACTCCTCACAGGAGGTACCTTGATGCTGGTGAAAGGTACCTTGATGCTGGTGATAGATATCTTGATACTAGTGATAGGTACCTTGATACTGGTGGCAGGTGCCTTGATACTGGTGGCAGGTACCTTGATACTGGTGATAGATATCTTGATACTAGTGATAGGTACCTTGATGCTGGTGACAGGTGTCTTGATACTGGTGGCAGGTACCATGATGCTGCTAATAAATATCTTGATACTAGTGATAGGTACCTTGATACTGGTGGCGGGTACCTTGATACTGCTGATAGACATCTTGATACTAGTGATAGGTACCTTGATACTGGTGACAGGTGTTTTGATACTGGTGATAAGTTCTTGATTAAAGGAACTGGAATTACCACACGGCTTAGAGCGAATATAAATTCCTCTCCCAAGAGTTATATGATATCTACGGGTTTAGCGCTTTAATCCAGATCAAAATAAATAAAATTAAATTTAATCCAAGAAACATTAATTTATAAGAATTTATATAATTAAATTTTAAGTAGTGAAATTAACAGATTTAGGTTTGTAAAAACATTCTGGTTGTTGTGAGGTGGGAAGGTAACTAGTAGGTTGTTGTGAGGTGGGAAGGTAACTAGTAGGTTGTTGTGAGGTGGGAAGGTAACTAGTAGGTTGTTGTGAGGTGGGAAGGTAACTAGTAGGTTGTTGTGAGGTGGGAAGGTAACTAGTAGGTTGTTGTGAGGTGGGAAGGTAACTAGTAGGTTGTTGTGAGGTGGGAAGGTAACTAGTAGGTTGTTGTGAGGTGGGAAGGTAACTAGTAGGTTGTGAGGTGGGAAGGTAACTAGTAGGTTGTTGTGAGGTGGGAAGGTAACTAGTAGGTTGTTGTGAGGTGGGAAGGTAACTAGTAGGTTGTTGTGAGGTGGGAAGGTAACTAGTAGGTTGTTGTGAGGTGGGAAGGTAACTAGTAGGTTGTTGTGAGGTGGGAAGGTAACTAGTAGGTTGTTGTGAGGTGGGAAGGTAACTAGTAGGTTGTTGTGAGGTGGGAAGGTAACTAGTAGGTTGTTGTGAGTTGGGAAGGTAACTAGTAGGTTGTTGTGAGGTGGGAAGATAACTAGTAGGTTGTGAGGTGGGAAGGTAACTAGTAGGTTGTTGTGAGGTGGGAAGGTAACTAGTAGGTTGTTGTGAGGTGGGAAGGTAACTAGTAGGTTGTTGTGAGGTGGGAAGGTAACTAGTAGGTTGTTGTGAGGTGGGAAGGTAACTAGTAGGTTGTTGTGAGATTGGAAGGTAACTAGTAGGTTGTTGTGAGGTGGGAAGGTAACTAGTAGGTTGTTGTGAGGTGGGAAGGTAACTAGTAGGTTGTTGTGAGGTGGGAAGGTAACTAGTAGGTTGTTGTGAGGTGGGAAGGTAACTAGTAGGTTGTTGTGAGGTGGGAAGGTAACTAGTAGGTTGTTGTGAGGTGGGAAGGTAACTAGTAGGTTGTTGTGAGATGGGAAGGTAACTAGTAGGTTGTTGTGAGGTGGGAAGGTAACTAGTAGGTTGTTGTGAGGTGGGAAGGTAACTAGTAGGTTGTTGTGAGGTGGGAAGGTAACTAGTAGGTTGTTGTGAGATGGGAAGGTAACTAGTAGGTTGTTGTGAGGTGGGAAGGTAACTAGTAGGTTGTTGTGAGGTGGGAAGGTAACTAGTAGGTTGTTGTGAGGTGGGAAGGTAACTAGTAGGATGCCGTGAGGTGGGAAGGTAACTAGTAGGTTGTTGTGAGGTGGGAAGGTAACTAGTAGGTTGTTGTGAGGTGGGAAGGTAACTAGTAGGTTGTTGTGAGGCGGGAAGGTAACTAGTAGGTTGTTGTGAGGTGGGAAGGTAACTAGTAGGTTGTTGTGAGGTGGGAAGGTAACTAGTAGGTTGTTGTGAGATGGGAAGGTAACTAGTAGGTTGTTGTGAGGTGGGAAGGTAACTAGTAGGTTGTTGTGAGGTGGGAAGGTAACTAGTAGGTTCTTGTGAGATGGGAAGGTAACTAGTAGGTTGTTGTGAGGTGGGAAGGTAACTAGCAGGTTGTTGTGAGATGGGAAGGTAACTAGTAGGTTGTTGTGAGATGGGAAGGTAACTAGCAGGTTGTTGTGAGATGGGAAGGTAACTAGCAGGTTGTTGTGAGGTGGGAAGGTAACTAGTAGGTTGTTGTGAGATGGGAAGGTAACTAGCAGGTTGTTGTGAGATGGGAAGGTAACTAGTAGGTTGTTGTGAGGTGGGAAGGTAACTAGTAGGTTGTTGTGAGGTGGGAAGGTAACTAGTAGGTTGTTGTGAGGTGGGAAGGGAAGTAGTAGGTTGTTGTGAGGAGGGAAGGTAACTAGCAGGTTGTTGTGAGATGGGAAGGGAAGTAGTAGGTTGTTGTGAGGTGGGAAGGTAACTAGTAGGTTGTTGTGAGGTGGGAAGGTAACTAGTAGGTTGTTGTGAGGTGGGAAGGTAACTAGTAGGTTGTTGTGAGGTGGGAAGGGAAGTAGTAGGTTGTTGTGAGGAGGGAAGGTAACTAGCAGGTTGTTGTGAGATGGGAAGGGAAGTAGTAAGTTTTTGTGAGGTGGGAAGGGAAGTAGTAGGTTGTTGTGAGGAGGGAAGGTAACTAGTAGGTTGTTGTGAGGTGGGAAGGGAAGTAGTAGGTTGTTGTGAGGTGGGAAGGGAAGTAGTAGGTTGTTGTGAGGTGGGAAGGTAATTAGTAGGTTGTTGTGAGGTGGGAAGGGAAGTAGTAGGTTGTTGTGAGGTGGGAAGGGAAGTAGTAAGTTTTTGTGAGAGGGGAAGGTAACTAGTAGGTTGTTGTGAGGTGGGAAGGGAAGTAGTAGGTTGTTGTGAGGTGGGAAGGGAAGTAGTAGGTTGTTGTGAGGTGGGAAGGTAATAAGTAGGTTGTTGTGAGGTGGGAAGGGAAGTAGTAGGTTGTTGTGAGTTGGGAAGGGAAGTAGTAGGTTGATGTGAGGTGGGAAAGTAACTAGCAGGTTGCTGTGAGGTGGGAAGGGAAGTAGTAGGTTGCTGTGAGGTGGGAAGGGAAGTAGTAGGTTGTTGTGAGATGGGAAGGTATCTAGTAGGTTGTTGTGAGGTGGGAAGGTAACTAGCAGGTTGTTGTGAGGTGGGAAGGGAAGTAGTAGGTTGTTGTGAGGTGGGAAGGGAAGTAGTAGGTTGTTGTGAGGTGGGAAGGTAACTAGTAGGTTGTTGTGAGGTGGGAAGGGAAGTAGTAGGTTGTTGTGAGGTGAGAAGGTAGCTAGAAGGTTGTTGTGAGATGGGAAGGTAACTAGTAGGTTGTTGTGAGATGGGAAGGTAACTAGTAGGTTGTTGTGAGGTGGGAAGGTAACTAGTAGGCTGTTGTGAGGTGGGAAGGTAACTAGTAGGTTGTTGTGAGATGGGAAGGTAACTAGTAGGTTGTTGTGAGGTGGGAAGGTAACTAGTAGGTTGTTGTGAAATGGGAAGGTAACTAGTAGGTTGTTGTGAGGTGGGAAGGTAACTAGTAGGTTGTTGTGAGATGGGAAGGGAAGTAGTAGGTTGTTGTGAGGTGGGAAGGTAACTAGTAGGTTGTTGTGAGGTGGGAAGGTAACTAGTAGGTTGTTGTGAGGTGGGAAGGTAACTGGTAGGTTGTTGTGAGGTGGGAAGGTAACTAGTAGGTTGTTGAGAGGTGGGAAGGTAACTAGTAGGTTGGTGTGAGGTGGGAAGGAAACTAGCAGTTGGTTGTGAGATGGGAAGGTAACTAGCAGGTTGTTGTGAGGTGGGAAGAGAAGTAGTAGGTTGTTGTGAGGCGGGAAGGTAACTAGCAGGTTGTTGTGAGGTGGGAAGGGAAGAAGTAGGTTGTTGTGAGGTGGGAAGGGAAGTAGTAGGTTGTTGTGAGGTGGTAAGGTAATTAGTAGGTTGTTGTGAGGTGGGAAGGGAAGTAGTAGGTTGTTGTGAGTTGGGAAGGGAAGTAGTAGGTTGATGTGAGGTGGGAAAGTAACTAGCAGGTTGCTGTGAGGTGGGAAGGGAAGTAGTAGGTTGCTGTGAGGTGGGAAGGGAAGTAGTAGGTTGTTGTGAGATGGGAAGGTATCTAGTAGGTTGTTGTGAGGTGGGAAGGTAACTAGCAGGTTGTTGTGAGGTGGGAAGGGAAGTAGTAGGTTGTTGTGAGGTGGGAAGGGAAGTAGTAGGTTGTTGTGAGGTGGGAAGGTAACTAGTAGGTTGTTGTGAGGTGGGAAGGGAAGTAGTAGGTTGTTGTGAGGTGGGAAGGTAACTAGTAGGTTGTTGTGAGGTGGGAAGGTAACTAGTAGGTTGTTGTGAGATGGGAAGGGAAGTAGTAGGTTGTTGTGAGGTGGGAAGGTAACTAGTAGGTTGTTGTGAGGTGGGAAGGTAACTAGTAGGTTGTTGTGAGGTGGGAAGGTAACTAGTAGGTTGTTGTGAGGTGGGAAGGTCACTAGTAGGTTGCTGTGAGGTGGGAAGGTAACTAGTAGGTTGTTGTGAGGTGGGAAGGTAACTAGTAGGTTGCTGTGAGGTGGGAAGGTAACCAGTAGGTTGTTGTGAGGTGGGAAGGTAACTAGTAGGTTGCTGTGAGGTGGGAAGGTAACTAGTAGGTTGTTGTGAGATGGGAAGGTAACTAGTAGGTTGCTGTGAGGTGGGAAGGTAACTAGTAGGTTGTTGTGAGGTGGGAAGGGAAGTAGTAGGTTGTTGAGAGATGGGAAAGGGAAGCAGCAGGTTGTTGAGAGATGGGAAGGGAAGTAGTAGGTTGTTGTGAGGTGGGAAGGGAAGTAGTAGGTTGTTGTGAGGTGGGAAGGGAAGTAGTAGGTTGTTGAGAGATGGGAAAGGGAAGCAGCAGGTTGTTGAGAGATGGGAAGGGAAGTAGTAGGTTGTTGTGAGGTGGGAAGGGAAGTAGTAGGCTGTTGTGAGGTGGGAAGGGAAGTAGTAGGTTGTTGAGAGATGGGAAAGGGAAGCAGCAGGTTGTTGAGAGATGGGAAGGGAAGTAGTAGGTTGTTGTGAGGTGGGAAGGAAAGTAGTAGGTTGTTGTGAGGTGGGAAGGGAAGTAGTAGGTTGTTGAGAGATGGGAAGGAAAGTACTAGGTTGTTGTGAGGTGTGAAGGGAAGTAGCAGGTTGTTGTGAGGTGGGAAGGGAAGTAGTAAGTTCTTGAGAGATGGGAAGGAAAGTAGTAGGTTGTTGTGAGGTGGGAAGGGAAGTAGTAGGTTGTTGTGAGGTGGGAAGGGCAGTAGTAGGTTGTTGTGAGGTGGGAAGGGAAGTAGTAGGTTGTTGTGAGGTGGGAAGTAAAGTAGTAGGTTGTTGTGAGGTGGGAAGGGAAGTAGTAGGTTGTTGTGAGGTGGGAAGAGAAGTAGTAGGTTGTTGTGAGGTGGGAAGGAAAGTAGTAGGTTGTTGTGAGGTGGGAAGGGAAGTAGTAGGTTGTTGAGAGATGGGAAGGAAAGTAGTAGGTTGTTGTGAGGTGTGAAGGGAAGTAGCAGGTTGTTGAGAGATGGGAAGAGAAGTAGTAGGTTGTTGTGAGGTGGGAAGGGAAGTAGTAGGTTGTTGTGAGGTGGGAAGGGGAGTAGTAGGTTGTTGTGAGGTGGGAAGGGAAGTAGTAGGTTGTTGTGAGGTGGGAAGGGAAGTAGTAGGTTGTTGTGAGAGGGGAAGGAAAGTAGAAGGTAATTTTGAGGTGGGAAGGGAAGTAGTAGGTTGTTGTGAGGTGGGAAGGGAAGTAGTAGGTTGTTGAGAGATGGGAAGGAAAGTAGTAGGTTGTTGTGAGGTGGGAAGGGAAGTAGTAGGTTGTTGAGAGATGGGAAGGAAAGTAGTAGGTTGTTGTGAGATGGGAAGGTAACTAGTAGGTTGTTGTGAGGTGGGAAGGTAACTAGTAGGTTGTTGTGAGGTGGGAAGGGAGGTAGTAGGTTGTTAAGAGATGGGAAGGAAAGTAGTAGGTTGTTGTAAGGTGGGAAGGGAAGTATTAGGTTGTTGTGAGATGGGAAGGGAAGTAGTAGGTTGTTAAGAGATGGGAAGGAAAGTAGTAGGTTGTTGTGAGGTGGGAAGGTAACTAGTAGGTTGTTGTGAGGTGGGAAGGGAAGTAGTAGGTTGTTAAGAGATGGGAAGGAAAGTAGTAGGTTGTTGTGAGGTGGGAAGGGAAGTAGTAGGTTGTTGTGAGATGGGAAGGGAAAGAGTAGGTTGTTGTGAGGTGGGAAGGGAAGTGGTAGGTTGTTGTGAGGTGGGAAGGGAAGTGGTAGGTTGTTGTGAGGTGGGAAGGAAAGTAGTAGGTTGTTGAGAGGTGGGAAGGGAAGTAGTAGGTTGTTGAGAGATGGGAAGGAAAGTAGTAGGTTGTGAGATGGAAAGGGAAGTAGAAGGTTGTTGTGAGATGGGAAAAGAAGTAGCAGGTTTTTGTGAGGTGGGAAGGGAAGTAACAGGTTGTTGTGAGGAGGAAGGGAAGTAGTAGGTTGTTTTGAGATGGGAAGGGAAGTAGTATGTTGCTGTGAGATGGGAAGGGAAGTAGTAGGTTGTTGTGAGATGGGAAGGGAAGTAGTAGGTTGTTGTGATATGGGAAGGGAAGTAGTAGGTTGTTGTGAGGTGAGAAGGGAAGTAGTAGGTTGTTGTGTGATGGGAAGGGAAGTAGGTTGTTGTGAGGTGGGAAGGGAAGTAGTAGGTTGTTTTGAGGTGGGAAGGGAAGTAGTAGGTTGTGAGATGGGAAGGGAAGTAGTAGGTTGTTGTGAGATGGGAAGGGAAGTAGAAGGTTTCTGAGATGTGGGAAGGGAAGTAGTAGGTTGTTGTGAGATGGGAAGGAAAGTAGAAGGTTGTTGTGAGATGGGAAGTGAAGTAGTAGGTTATTGTGAGATGGGAAGGGAAGTAGTAGGTTGTTGTGAGATGGGAAGGGAAGTAGTATGTTGCTGTGAGATGGGAAGGGAAGTAGTAGGTTGTTGTGAGATGGGAAGGGAAGTAGTAGGTTGTTGTGATATGGGAAGGGAAGTAGTAGGTTGTTGTGAGGTGAGAAGGGAAGTAGTAGGTTGTTGTGTGATGGGAAGGGAAGTAGGTTGTTGTGAGGTGGGAAGGGAAGTAGTAGGTTGTTTTGAGGTGGGAAGGGAAGTAGTAGGTTGTGAGATGGGAAGGGAAGTAGGTTGTTATGAGGTGGGAAGGGAAGTAGGTTGTTGTGAGGTGGGAAGGGAAGTAGGTTGTTGTGAGATGGGAAGGGAAGTAGGTTGTTGTGAGGTGAGAAGGGAAGTAGTAGGTTGTTGTGAGATGGGAAGGGAAGAAGTAGGCTGTTATGAGATGAGAAGGGAAGTAGTAGGTTGTTGTGAGATGGGAAGGGAAGTAGGTTGTGAGGTGGGAAGGGAAGTAGTAGGTTGTTGTGAGGTGAGAAGGGAAGTAGTAGGTTGTTGTGATATGTGAAGGGAAGTAGGCTATTGTGAGGTGGGAAGGGAAGTAGTAGGTTGTTGTGAGGTGGGAAGGGAAGTAGTAGGTTGCTGTGAGATGGGAAGGGAAGTAGTAGGCTTTTGTGAGATGGGAAGGGAAGTAGTAGGTTGTTGTGAAATAAGAAGGGAATTAGTAGGTTGTTGTAAGATGAGAAGGGAAGTAGAAGGTTGTTGAGATGTGGGAAGGGAATTAGTAGGTTGTTGTGAGATGGGAAGGGAAGTAGTAGGTTGTTGTGAGATGGGAAGGGAAGTAGTAGGTTGTAGTGAGATGGGAAGGGAAGTAGGTTGTGAGGTGGGATGGGAAGTAGTAGGTTGTTGTGAGGTGGGAAGAGAAATAGTAGGTTGTTGAGAGATGGGAAGGGAAGAAGGTTGTTGTGAGGTGGGAAGGGAAGTAGTAGGTTGTTGTGAGATGGGAAGGGAAGTAGGTTGTTGTGAGATGGGAAGGGAAGTAGGTTGTTTTGAGTTGAGAAGGGAAGTAGTAGGTTGTTGTGAGATCAGAAGGAAAGAAGTAGGTTGTTGTGAGATGAGAAGGGAAGTAGTAGATTGTTGTGAGATGGGAAGGAAAGTAGTAGGTTGTTGTGAGATGGGAAGGGAAGTAGTAGGTTGTTGAGAGGTTGGAAGGGAAGTAGCAGGTTGCTGTGAGACGGGAAGGGAAATAGTTGGTTGTTGTGAGATGGGAAGGGAAGTAGTAGGTTGTTGTGAGGTGGGAAGGGAAGTATAGGTTGTTGAGAGGTTGCACGCTAAGTAGTAAGTTGTGAAGTAAAAGGACACAAATGCAACTAATGTGACTTTTTATAGTGGCAACGTTTCGCTCTCCAGGAGCTTTATCAAGCCATTACAAACAATACATTTACACAGAGGTTATATAAAGGGTCACAGTGAGTTGCAATACTAGTGAGGTACCATTTCGATATTTACTAACGGGTATCGAGGTTTCTTGCAGTTTCACCTACGTAAATCATGTCACAGCCTCCACAGGGTATTGTGTAAACTCATGCATTGACTGGTTCGTGGTGCTTGGTTTTTGTCCTGGTTAGATCCTTGATTGAAGTGCTAGAAGCGATGGCGACTCTGGTGTTAGCTTGTGAAAGTACTTTTGAGACGTTCAGTGCAACCTGGCTGTTGGGAAGAATTATAACTTTGTTGGGAGTGGTGTTGATGCGTGGAGAATTAATGATATTAAGAGCTCTTTTCTTGCAGTGATGAAAAAAGAAGAAGGAAAATGTAACTCAGTGAATGTTTGGTGAATGTATGTACATTCCTCGTCAAGAAACTCAGGACTACAAATTCGGTATGCTCTTAGGAAAAACCCGATGATGATGCCTCTTTTGGTCTTGGTGTTTTGACTGGAATAGAAGTGTGTGAGATCATTTTTATTGGTGGGTTTCCTATAAACTTGAAATCTTAGGTTGTTGTCTACTTTGTGAATGAGGACGTCGAGGAAAGGTAGATTGTCATTGGACTCTTCTTCTAGTGTAAACTGGATCGCCGGTTCAACTGCGTTGAGCCTTGTCTGAAGATCCCGTACATCAAAACGTTTGGGAGTTATTACGAGGACGTCGTCCACGTAATGTAACCAAGTGACGCTTGAAGGGATGATGTTGGCGAAGTGTTCGGACTCTAGGTGTTCCATGTATAAGTTGGCTAGGACGGCACTTATGGGGGACCCCATTCCCATGCCGTAGGTTTGTTTGTAGAGCTTGTTATTGAAAGAAAAACAGTTGAAATTAACACAGAGTTCAATGAAGTCAACAAAATCTCCGGGAGGTAGAGGAAGATTAAGGTCCTGATTGACTTTACGTCGTAGAACCTCGATGGCTTTTTTGGTAGGTACTTTTGTGAAGAGGGAAGTCACATCCAAACTGCTTAGTTTCTTGTTACGGATGGAGAGGTTACGGATGCGGTTGAGAAGGTCGCCTGAGTGTTTAAGATGAGCGGGGCTGATGGTCCCCAGAAGGCAGGAAAGATGTTTGGCAAGAACTCCGGCTAGTTTGTGAGGAGCACTGCCTATTCCTGACGTGATTGGTCTAAGAGGAATGTTGTGCTTATGGGTCTTGGGTAAACCATACATGTGTGCTGGTTGAGGGTTGCTTGGTAACAAGTGCAGAAGTTTCTTCCCTTCTCTAGTGCGTTTGAGTATTTGTCTGGTTTTGTATAGAAAATCTTTGGTGAGCGTCTCCCACTGTTGAGTGCTGATGGGTTCGTATGTAGATTGATCATTCAGAAGGTCCATCATTTTAGTGTTGTAGTCACTGGTGTTGAGTATGACGACTCCACCTCCTTTGTCGGCGGTGGTGACGATAATGTTGGGGTCGTTGGCGAGGTTTTTAAGGGCAGTGATGTATCGTCTAGGAAGATTATAAGAAGAAGGTTCACATAAAGCTGCAGTGAGAAGGCCCTGTATATAACCCTTCTGGAAGTTGCTATCACTGTGTCTATGGTTCCTGGTAACTAGATTGAGTTGATAGTTAGGTTTGCGTATGTTGGTGGTAAATTTACGTAGGTGAAACAGCATGAAACCTCGACACCCGCTCCAGTGAACACATTTACGCATGTAGGAACGATAACCTGAACAACGCCTGTGTACAACACCGAAATTCCACCAATCATCTCATGAAATTCAGAAACGCCCAATTAGTGATCAAAGAAACTAATTTCCGCAGACGCAAGTGCCTCGAATCAGCACTGATCGCTGTTTCGAATACAATTAAACAAAACAACGGCAGTTTCACAATCTCCGAAGTCCTAGCAAGAATCCTCCTGAAAACAGTAAACCCTGCCATCACATAGTCTCTCCTGTTATACTACACAAAGCACATTACAGAAGAGTGAACACCGGAACAAGCTGCCTCTTTCCAGTTTATATTTGTCCAACCTATTTTTATGTTACCCAAGTAATAGCTTTTATATCCTTTTACTCATGTACGAAATAATTGCTCTACCATATTGAATTACTTTTGTCACTACCACTACTACTACTACTACTACTACCACTAGTGAACATCGAAATGGTACCTCACTAGTATTGCACCTCACTCTGAGCCTTTATATACCCTCTGTGTCCATGTATTGTTTGTAATGGCTTGATAAAGCTCCTGGAGAGCAAAACGTTGCCACAATAAAAAGTCACATTAGTTGCATTTCTGTCCTTTTACTTTATATATTGTCGGTAATTCTACAAACTTTATTACAAGTAGTAAGTTGTTGTGAGATGGGAAGGGAAGTAGTAGGTAGGTGTGAGATGGGAAGGGAAGTAGTAGGTTGTTGTGAGATGGGAAGGGAAGTAGCAGGTTGTTGTGAGATGGGAAGGGAAGTAGTAGGTTGCTGAGAGATGGTAAGGGAAGTAGTAGATTGCTGAGAGATGGTAAGGGAAGTAGTAGATTGTTGTGAGATGAGTAGGGAAGTAGGTTGTTGTGAGATGGGAGGGGAAGTAGGTTGTTGTGAGATGGGAAGGGAAGTAGTAGGTTGCTGTGAGATGGGAAGGGAAGTAGGTTGTTGTGAGATGGGAAGGGAAGGAGGTTGTTGTGAGATGGGAAGGGAAGTAGTAGGTTGTTGTGAGGTGGGAAGGGAAGTAGTAGGTTGTTGTGAGGTGGGAAGGGAAGTAGTAGGTTGTTGTGAGATGGGAAGGGAAGTAGTAGGTTGTTGTGAGGTGGGAAGGGAAGTAGTAGGTTGTTGTGAGATGGGAAGGGAAGTAGTAGGTTGTTGTGAGGTGGGAAGGGAAATAGTAGGTTGTTGTGAGATGGGAAGGGAAGTAGTAGGTTATTGTGAGATGGGAACGGAAGTAGTAGGTTGTTGTAAGATGGGAAGGAAAGTAGTAGGTTGTTGTGAGATGGGAAGGGAAGCAGTAGGTTGTTGTGAGATGGGAAGGCAAGCAGTAGGTTGTTGTGAGATGGAAAGGGAAGAAGAAGGTTGTTGTGAAATGGGAAGGGAAGTAGTAGGTTACTGTGAGATGGGAAGGGAAGTAGTAGGTTGTTGTGAGATGGGAAGGGAAGTAGTAGGTTGTTGTGAGATGGGAAAAGAAGTAGAAGGTTGTTGTGAGATGGGAAGGGAATTAGTAGGTTGTTGTAAGATGGGAAGGGAAGTAGTAGGTTGTTGTGAGATGGGAAGGAGAGTAGTAGGTTGTTGTGAGACGGGAAGGGAAGTAGTAGGTTGTTGTGAGATGGGAAGGGAAGTAGTAGGTTGTTGAGAGATGGGAAGGGAAGAAGGTTGTTGTAAGATGGGAAGGGAAGTAGAAGGTTGTTGCGAGATGGGAAGGGAAGTAGAAGGTTGTTGTGAGATGGGAATGGAAGTAAGTTGTTGTGAGATGGGAAGGGAAGTAGAAGGTTGTTGTGAGATGGGAAGGGCAGTAGTAGGTTGTTGTGAGATGGGAAGGGAAGTAGAAGGTTGTTGTGAGATGGGAAGGGCAGTAGTAGGTTGTTGTGAAATGGGAAGAGAAGAAGGTTGTTTTGAGATGGGAAGCGAAGTAGGTTGTGAGATGGGAAGGGAAGAAGTAAGTTGTTGTAAGATGGGAAGGGAAGTAGTAGGTTGTTGTGAGATAGGAAGGGAAGTAGTAGG
Source organism: Cherax quadricarinatus (assembly GCF_038502225.1). Taxonomy (NCBI): domain Eukaryota; kingdom Metazoa; phylum Arthropoda; class Malacostraca; order Decapoda; family Parastacidae; genus Cherax; species Cherax quadricarinatus. Next base: position 9,112,392 of record NC_091346.1, read on the forward strand.
TTGTTGCGAGATGGGAAGGGAAATAGTAGGTTGTTTTGAGATGGGAAGGGAAGTAGTAGGTTCTTGTGAGGTGGGAAGGGAAGTAGATTGTTGTGAGATGGGAAGGGAAGTAGTAGGTTGTTTTGAGATGGGAAGGTAAGTAGTAGGTTGTTGTGAGATGGGAAGGGAAGTAGGTTCTTGTGAGGTGGGAAGGGAAGTAGATTGTTGTGAGATGGGAAGGGAAATAGTAGGTTGTTTTGAGATGGAAAGGGAAATAGTAGGTTGTTTTGAGATGGGAAGGGAAATAGTAGGTTGTTGCGAGATGGGAAGGGAAGTAGTAGGTTGTTGTGAGATGGGAAGGGAAGTAGTAGGTTGTTGTGAGATGGGAAGGGAAGTAGGTTCTTGTGAGGTGGGAAGGGAAGTAGATTGTTGTGAGATGGGAAGGGAAGTAGTAGGTTGTTGAGAGGTTGGAAGGGAAGTAGTAGGTTGTTGTCAGATGGGAAGGGAAGTAGTAGGTTGCTAAGAGATGGGAAGGGAAGTAGAAGGTTGTTGAGAGGTGGGAAGGGAAGAAGTAGGTTGCTGTGAGATGAGTAGGGAAGTAGTAGGTTGTTGTGAGGTGGAAAGGGAAGTAGTAGGTTGTTGAGAGTTTGGAAGATAAGTAGTAGGTTGTTGTGAGATGGGAAGGGAAGTAGTAGGTTGCTGTGTAATGGGAAAGGAAGTAGTAGGTTGTTGTGAGATGGGAAGGGAAGTAGTAGGTTGAGAGATGAGAAGGGAAGTAGTAGGTTGTTGAGAAAAGGGAAGGGAAGTAGTAGGTTGTGAGATGGGAAGGGAAGTAGGTTGTTGTAAGATGGAAAGGGAAGTAGGTTGTTGTGAGATGGGAAGGGAAGCAGGTTGTTGTGAGATGGGAAGGGAAGTAGGTTGTTGTGAGATGGGAAGGGAAAAAGTAGGTTTTTGTGAGGTGGGAAGGGAAGTAGTAGGTTGTTGTGAGGTGGGAAGGGAAGTAGTAGGTTGTTGTGAGATGGGAAGGGAAGTAGTAGGTTGTTGTGAGATAGGAAGGGAAGTAGTAGGTTGTTGCGAGATGGGAAGGGAAGAAGTAGGTTGTTGTGAGGTTGGTAGGGAAGTAGAAGGTTGTTGTGAGATAGGAAGGAAAGTTGTAGATTGTTGTGAGATGGGAAGGGAAGTAGTAGGTTGTTGTGAGATGGGAAGGAAAGTAGTAGGTTGTTGTGAGATGGGAAGGGAAGTAGAAGGTTGTTGTGAGATGGGATGGGAAGTTGTAGATTGTTGTGAGATGGGAAGGGAAGTAGTAGGTTTTTGTGAGATGGGAAGGAAAGTAGTAGGTTGTTGTGAGATGGGAAGGAAAGTAGAAGGTTGTTGTGAGGTGAGAAGGGAAGTAGTCGGTTGTTTTGAGATGGGATGGGAAGCAGAAGGTTGTTGTGAGATGGAAAGGGAAGTAGTAGTTTGTGAGATTGGAAGGGAATCAGTAGGTTGTTGTGAGATTAGAAGGGAAGTAGTAGGCTGTGAGATGGGAAGGGAAGTAGAAGGTTGTTGTGAGATGGGAAGGGAAGTAGTAAGTTGTTCTGAGATGGGAAGGGAAGTAGTAGGTTGTTGTGAGATGGGAAGGGAATTAATAGGTTGTTGTGACATGGGAAGGAAAGTAGTAGGTTGTTGTGAGATGGGAAGGGAAGTAGAAGGTTGTTGTGAGATGGGAAGGAAAGTAGTAGTTTGTGAGATGGGAAGGAAAGCAGTAGGTTGTTGTGAGATGGGAAGGAAAGTAGCAGGTTGTTGTGAGATGGGAAGGGAAGTGGAAGGTTGTTGTGAGATGGGAAGGGAAGTAGTAGGTTGTTGTGAGATGGGAAGGGAAGTAGTAGGTTGTAGTGAGATGGGAAGGGAAGTAGTAGGTTGTTGTGACATGGGAAGGAAAGTAGTAGGTTGTTGTGAGAGGGGAAGGGAAGTAGTAGGTTGCTGTGAGATGGGAAGGGAAGTAGTAGGCTGTTGTGAGAGTGGAAGGGAAGTAGTAGGTTTCTGTGAGATGGGAAGGGAAGTAGTAGGATGAGAGATGGGAAGGGAAGTACTAGTTTGTTGTGAGGTGGGAAGGGAAGTAGTAGGTTGTTGTGAGATGGGAAGGAAAGTAATAGGTTGTTGTGAGGTGGCAAGGGAAGTAGTAGGTTGTTGTGAGATGGGAAGGGAAGTAGTAGGTTGTTGTGAGATGGGAAGGGAAGTAGTAGGTTGTTGTGAGATGGGAAGGGAAGTAGAAGGTTGTGAGATGGGAAGGATAGTAGTAGGTTGTTTTGAGGTGGGAAGGAAAGTAGTAGGTTGTTGTATGTGGGAAGGGAAGTAGTATTTTATTGAGAGATGGGAAGGGAAGTAGAAGGTTGTTGTGAGATGGGAAAAGAAGTAGCAGGTTGTTGTGAGGTGGGAAGGGAAGTAGTAGGTTGTTGTGAGGTGGGAAGGGAAGTAGCAGGTTGTTGTGAGGTGGGAAGGGAAGTGGTAGGTTGTGAGATGGGAAGGGAAATAGTAGGTTGTTTTGAAATAGGAAGGGAAGTAGTAGGTTGTTGTGAGATGGGAAGGGAAGTAGTAGGTTGTTGTGAGATGGGAAGGGAAGTAGTAGGTTTTTGTGATATGGGAAGGGAAGTAGAAGGTTGTTGTGAGATGGGAAAAGAAGTAGTAGGTTGTTGTGAGATGGGAAGGGAAGTAGTATGTTGTTGTGAGATGGGAAGGGAAGTAGAAGGTTGTTGAGATGTGGGAAGGGAAGTATTAGGTTGTTGTGAGATGGGAAAGGAAGTAGTAGGTTGTTATGAGATGGGAAGGGAAGCAGTAGGTTGTTATGAGATGGGAAGGGAAGCAGTAGGTTGTTGTGAGGAGGGAAAGGAAGTAGTAGGTTGTTGTGAGATGGGAATTGAAGTAGTAGGTTGTTGTGAGATGGGAAGGGAAGTAGAAGGTTGTTGAGATGTGGGAAGGGAAGTATTAGGTTGTTGTGAGATGGGAAAGGAAGTAGTAGGTTGTTATGAGATGGGAAGGGAAGCAGTAGGTTGTTATGAGATGGGAAGGGAAGCAGTAGGTTGTTGTGAGATCGGAAGGGAAGTAGGTTGTTGTGAGGTGGGAAAGGAAGTAGTAGGTTGCTGTGAGATGGGAAGGGAAATAGGTTGTTGTGAGGTGGAAGGGAAGTAGGTTGTTGTGAGGTGGGAAGGGCAGTAGGTTGTTGTGAGGTGAGAAGGGAAGTAGGTGTTTGTGAGATGGGAAGGGAAGTAGGCTGTTGTGAGGTGAGAACTGAAGTAGTAGGTTGTTGTGAGATGGGAAGGGAAGAAGTAGGTTGTTATGAGATGACAAGGGAAGTAGTAGGTAGTTGTGAGATGGGAAGGAAAGTAGTAGGTTGTTGTGAGGTGAGAAGGGAAGTAGTAGGTTGTTGTGAGATGGGAAGTGAGTTAGGCTGTTGTGAGGTGGAAGGGAAGTAGGTTGTTGTGAGGTGGGAAGGGCAGTAGGTTGTTGTCAGATGGGAAGGGAAGTAGGTGTTTGTGAGATGGGAAGGGAAGTAGGCTGTTGTGAGGTGAGAACTGAAGTAGTAGGTTGTTGTGAGATGGGAAGGGAAGAAGTAGGTTGTTATGAGATGACAAGGGAAGTAGTAGGTAGTTGTGAGATGGGAAGGAAAGTAGTAGGTTGTTGTGAGGTGAGAAGGGAAGTAGTAGGTTGTTGTGAGATGGGAAGTGAGTTAGGCTGTTGTGAGGTGGGAAGGGAAGTAGTAGGTTGTTGTGAGGTGGGAAGGGAAGTAGTAGGTTGTTGTGAAATGGGAAGAGAAGTAGTAGGCTGTGGTGAGATGGGAAGGAAAGTAGAAGGTTGTTGAGATGTGGGAAGGGAAGTAGTAGGTTGTTGTGAGATGGGAAGGGAAGTAGTAGGTTGTTGTGAGGTGAGAAGGGAAGTAGTAGGTTGTAGTGAGATGGGAAGGGAAGTAGGTTGTGAAGTGGGAAGGGAAGTAATAAGTTGTTGTGAGGTGGGAAGGGAAGTAGTAGGTTGTTGAGAGATAGGAAGGGAGGTAGGTTGTTGTGAGGTGGGAAGGTAAGTAGGCTTTTGTGAGATGAGAAGGGAAGTAGGTTGTTGTGAGGTGAGAAGGGAAGTAGTAGGTTGTTGTGAGATGGGAAGGGAAGTAGGTTGTTGTGAGATGGGAAGGGAAGTAGGTTGTTGTGAGGTGAGAAGGGAAGTAGTAGATTGTTGTGAGATGAGAAGGGAAGTAGTAGGTTGTTGTGAGGTGAGAAGGGAAGTAGTAGGTTGTTGTGAGATGGGAAGGGAAGTAGTAGGTTGTTGTGAGGTGGGAAGGGAAGTAGTAGGTTGTTGGGAGATGTGAAGGGAAGTAGGTTGTTGTGAGGTGGGAAAGGAAGTAGTAGGTTGTTGTGAGATGGGAAGGGAAGTAGTAGGTTGTTGTGAGATGGGAAGGGAAGTAGAAGGTTGTTGAGATGTGGGAAGGGAAGTATTAGGTTGTTGTGAGATGGGAAAGGAAGTAGTAGGTTGTTATGTGATGGGAAAGGAAGCAGTAGGTTGTTATGAGATGGGAAGGGAAGCAGTAGGTTGTTGTGAGATGGGAAGGGAAGTAGGTTGTTGTGAGGTGGGAAAGGAAGTAGTAGGTTGCTGTGAGATGGGAAGGGAAATAGGTTGTTGTGAGGTGAGAAAGGAAGTAGTAGGTTGTTGTCAGATGGGAAGGGAAGTAGGTGTTTGTGAGATGGGAAGAGAAGTAGGCTGTTGTGAGGTGAGAACTGAAGTAGTAGGTTGTTGTGAGATGGGAAGGGAAGAAGTAGGTTGTTATGAGATGAGAAGGGAAGTAGTAGGTAGTTGTGAGATGGGAAGGAAAGTAGTAGGTTGTTGTGAGATGGGAAAAGAGGTAGTAGGTTGTTGTGAGGTGAGAAGGGAAGTAGTAGGTTGTTGTCAGATGGGAAGGGAAGTAGGTGTTTGTGAGATGGGAAGGGAAGTAGGCTGTTGTGAGGTGAGAACTGAAGTAGTAGGTTGTTGTGAGATGGGAAGGGAAGAAGTAGGTTGTTATGAGATGAGAAGGGAAGTAGTAGGTAGTTGTGAGATGGGAAGGAAAGTAGTAGGTTGTTGTGAGATGGGAAAAGAGGTAGTAGGTTGTTGTGAGGTGAGAAGGGAAGTAGTAGGTTGTTGTGAGATGGGAAGTGAGTTAGGCTGTTGTGAGGTGGGAAGGGAAGTAGTAGGTTGTTGTGAGGTGGGAAGGGAAGTAGTAGGTTGTTGTGAAATGGGAAGAGAAGTAGTAGGCTGTGGTGAGATGGGAAGGAAAGTAGAAGGTTGTTGAGATGTGGGAAGGGAAGTAGTAGGTTGTTGTGAGATGGGAAGGGAAGTAGTAGGTTGTTGTGAGGTGAGAAGGGAAGTAGTAGGTTGTAGTGAGATGGGAAGGGAAGTAGGTTGTGAAGTGGGAAGGGAAGTAATAAGTTGTTGTGGGGTGAGAAGGGAAGTAGTAGGTTATTGTGAGATGAGAAGGGAAGTAGGTTGTTGTGAGGTGAGAAGGGAAGTAGTAGGTTGTTGTGAGATGGGAAGGGAAGTAGGTTGTTGTGAGATGGGAAGGGAAATAGGTTGTTGTGAGGTGAGAAGGGAAGTAGTAGATTGTTGTGATGTGGGAAGGGAAGTAGTAGGTTGTTGTGAGATGGGAAGGGAAGTAGTAGGTTGTTGTGAGGTGGGAAGGGAAGTAGTAGGTTGTTGGGAGATGTGAAGGGAAGTAGGTTGTTGTGAGGTGGGAAGGGAAGTAGGTTGTTCTGAGATGGGAAGGGAAGTAGTATGTTGTTGTGAGATGGGAAGGGAAGTAGCAGTTTGTTGTGAGACTGGAAGGGAAATAGTTGGTTTTTGTGAGATGGGAAGGGAAGTAGAAGGTTGTTGAGATGTGGGAAGGGAAGTAGTAGGTTTTTGTGAGATGTTAAGTGAAGTAGTAGCTTGTTGTGAGGTGGGAAGGGAAGTAGTAGGTTGTTGTGAGATGGGAAGGGAAGTAGTAGGTTGTTGTGAGATGGGAAGGGAAGAAGTTGGTTGTTGTGAGATGGGAAGGGAAGTAGTAGGTTGCTGTGAGATGGGAAGGGAAGTAGGTTGTTGTGAGATGGGAAGGGAAGTAGGTTGTTGTGAGATGGGAAGGGAAGTAGTAGGTTGTTGTGAGGTGGGAAGTAGTAGGTTGTTGTGATGTGGGAAGGGAAGTAGTAGGTTGTTGTGAGATGGGAAGGGAAGTAGTAGGTTGTTGTGAAGTGGGAAGGGAAGTAGTAGGTTGTTGTGTGGTGTGAAGGGTAGTAGTAGGTTGTTGCGAGATGGGAAGGAAAGTAGTAGGTTGTTGCGAATGGGAAGGGAAGTAGTAGGTTGTTGTGAGGTTGGAAGGGAAGCAGTGGGTTGTTGTGAGATGGGAAGGGAAGCAGTAGGTTGTTGTGAGATGGGAAGGGAAGCAGTAGGTGTTTGTGAGATGGGAAGGGAAGTAGAAGGCTGTTGTGAAATGGGAAGGGAAGTAGTAGGTTGCTGTGAGATAAGAAGGGAAGTAGTAGGTTGTTGTGAGATGGGAAGGGAAGTAGTAGGTTGTTGTGAGATGGGAAAGGAAGTAGAAGGTTGTTGTGAGGTGGGAAGGGAATTAGTACGTTGTTGTAAGATGGGAAGGGAAGTAGTAGGTTGTTGTGAGATGGGAAGGGAAGTAGTAGGTTGTTGTGAGAAGGGAAATGAAGAAGTAGGTTGTTGTGAGACGGGAAGTGAAGTAGTAGGTTGTTGTGAGATGGGAAGGGAAGTAGTAGGTTGCTGTGAGATGGGAAGGGAAGTAGGTTGTTGTAAGATGGGAAGGGAAGTAGAAGGTTGCTGTGAGATGGGAAGAGAAGTAGTAGATTGTTGTGAGATGGGAAGGGAAGTAAGTTGTTGTGAGATGGGAAGGGAAGTAAAAGGTTGTTGTGAGATGGGAAGGGCAGTAGTAGGTTGTTGTGAGATGGGAAGGGAAGTAGAAGGTTGTTGTGAGATGGGAAGGTAAGTAGTAGATTGTTGTGGGTTGGGAAGGGAAGTAGTAGGTTGTTGTGAGGTGGAAAGGGAAGTAGTAGGCTGTTGAGATTTTGGAAGCGAAGTAGTAGGTTGTTGAGAAATGGGAAGGGAAGTAGTAGGTTGTGAGATGGGAAGGGAAGTAGGTTGTGATATGGGAAGGGAAGTAGGTTGTGAGATTGGAAAGGAAGTAAGTTGTTGTGAGATGGGAAGGGAAGTAGGTTGTTGTGAGATGGAAAATGAAGTAGGTTGTTGTGAGATGGGAAGGGAAGCAGGTTGTTGTGAGATGGGAAGGGAAGTAGGTTGTTGTGGGATGGAAAGGGATGAAGTGGTTGCTGTGAGATGGGAAGGGAAGTAGTAGGTTGTTGTGAGATGGTAAGGGAAGTAGTAGGTTGTTGTGAGATAGGAAGGGAAGTAGTAGGTTGTTGCGAGATGGGAAGGGAAGTAGTAGGTTTTTGTGAGGTTGGTAGGTAAGTAGTAGGTTGTTGTGAGATTGGAAGGGAAGTAGAAGGATGTTAGAGGTGGCAAGGGAAGTAGTTGGTTGTTGTGAGATGGGAATGGAAGTAGTAGGTTGTTGTGAGATGGGAAGGGAAGTAGTATTTTGTTGTGAGATGGGAAGGGAAGTAGAAGGTTGTTGTGAGATGGGAAGGGAAGTAGTAGATTGCTGTGAGATGGGAAGGAAAGTAGTAGATTGCTGTGAGATGGGAAGGAAAGTAGTAGGTTGTTGTGAGATGGGAGGGGAAGTAGTAGGTTGTTGTGATATGGGAAGGGAAGTAATAGGTTGTTGTGAGATGGAAAGGAAGTAGTAGGTTGTTGTGAGATGGGAAGGGAAGTAGAAGGATGTTAGAGGTGGCAAGGGAAGTAGTTGGTTGTTGTGAGATGGGAATGGAAGTAGTAGGTTGTTGTGAGATGGGAAGGGAAGTAGTATTTTGTTGTGAGATGGGAAGGGAAGTAGAAGGTTGTTGTGAGATGGGAAGGGAAGTAGTAGGTTGTGAGATGGGAAGGGAAGTAGAAGGTTGTTGTGGGATGGGAAGGGAAGTAGTAAGTTGTTGTGAGATGGGAAGGGAAGTAGTAGGTTGTGAGATTGGAAGGGAAGCAGTAGGTTATTGTGAGATCGGAAGGGAAGTAGTAGGTTGTGAGATGGGAAGGGAAGTAGAAGGTTGTTGTGAGATGGGAAGGGAAGTAGTAGGTTGTTGTGAGGTGGGAAGTAGTAGGTTGTTGTGAGATGGGAAGGAAAGTAGTAGGTTGTTGTGAGATGGGAAGGAAAGTAGTAGTTTGTTGTGAGATGGGAAGGGAAGTAGAAGGTTGTTGTGAGATGGGAAGGAAAGTAGTAGTTTGTGAGATGGGAAGGGAAGCAGTAGGTTGTTGTTAGATGGGAAAAGAAATAGAAGGTTGTTGTGAGATGGGAAGGGAAGTAGTAGGTTGTTGTGAGATGGGACGGGAAGTAGTAGGTTGTTGTGAGTTGGGAAGGGAATTAGTATGTTGTTGTGAGATGGGAAGGGAAGTAGGTTGTTGTGAGATGGGAAGGGTAGTAGGTTGTGAGATGGGAAGGGAAGTAGGTTGTTGTGAGATGGGAAGGGAAGTAGTAGGTGGTTGTGAGATGGGAATGGAAGTAATAGGTTGTTGTGATATGGGAAGGGAAGTAATAGGTTGTTGTGAGATGGAAGGGAAGTAGTAGGTTGTTGTGAGATGGGAAGGGAAGTAGAAGGATGTTAGAGGTGGCAAGGGAAGTAGTAGGTTGTTGTGAGATGGGAAGGGAAGTAGTAGGTTGTTGTGAGATGGGAAGGGAAGTAGTTGGTTGTTGTGAGATGGGAATGGAAGTAGTAGGTTGTTGTGAGATGGGAAGGGAAGTAGAAGGATGTTAGAGGTGGCAAGGGAAGTAGTAGGTTGTTGTGAGATGGGAAGGGAAGTAGTAGGTTGTTGTGAGATTGGAAGGGAAGTAGTAGGTTGTTGTGAGATGGGAAGGGAAGTAGAAGGTTGTTGTGAGATGGGAAGGGAAGTAGTAGGCTGTTGTGAGATGGGAAGGGAAGTAGTAGGTTGCTGTGAGATGGGAAGGGAAGTAGTAGGTTGAGAGATGGGAAGGGAAGTAGTAGGTTATTTTGAGGTGGGAAGGGATGTAGGGGGTTATTGTGAAGTTGGAAGGGATGTGGGGGGTTATTGTGAAGTTGGAAGGGATGTATGGGGTTATTGTGAGGTTGGGAGGGATGTAGGGAGTTGTGAGGTGCGAAGGAATGCAGGGGGTTATTGTGAGGTTAGAATGGATATAGAGGTTTATTGTGAGGTTGGAAGGGATGTAGGGGGTTATTGTGAGGTTGGAATGGATGTAGGGGGTTGTGAGGTTGGAAGAGATGTTGGGGGTTATTGTGAGGTTGGAAGGGATGTTGGGGGTTATTGTGAGGTTGGAAGGGATATAGGGTGTTATTGTGAGGTTGGAAGGGATGCAGGGGTTATTGTGAGGTTGGAATGGATATAGGGGGTTATTGTGAGGTTGGAAGGGATGTAGGGGGTTATTGTGAGGTTGGAAGGGATATAGGGTGTTATTGTGAGGTTGGAAGGGATGCAGGGGTTATTGTGAGGTTGGAATGGATATAGGGGGTTATTGTGAGGTTGGAAGGGATGTAGGGGGTTATTGTGAGGTTGGAAGGGATATAGGGTGTTATTGTGAGGTTGGAAGGGATGCAGGGGTTATTGTGAGGTTGGAATGGATATAGGGGGTTATTGTGAGGTTGGAAGGGATGTAGGGGGTTATTGTGAGGTTTGAAGGGATGTAGGGTGTTATTGTGAGGTTGGAAGGGATGCAGGGGTTATTGTGAGGTTGGAATGGATATAGGGGGTTATTGTGAGGTTGGAAGGGATGTAGGGGGTTATTGTGAGGTTGGAAGGGATGTAGGGGGTGATTGTGAATTTGGAAGGGATATAGGGGTTATTGTGAGGTTGGAAGGGATGTAGGGGGTTATTGTGAGGTTGGAAGGGATATAGGGTGTTATTGTGAGGTTGGAAGGGATGTAGGGGGTGATTGTGAATTTGGAAGGGATATAGGGGTTATTGTGAGGTTGGAAGGGATGTAGGGGGTTATTGTGAGGTTGGAAGGGATATAGGGTGTTATTGTGAGGTTGGAAGGGATGCAGGGGTTATTGTGAGGTTCTAATGGATATAGGAGGTTATTGTGAGGTTGGAAGGGATGTAGGGGGTTATTGTGAGGTTGGAAGGGATGTAGGGTGTTATTGTGAGGTTGGAAGGGATATAGAGGGTTATTGTGAGGTTGGAAGGGATGTAGGGGGTTATTGTGAGGTTGGAAGGGATGTAGGGGTTATTGTGAGGTTGGAAGGGATATAGAGAGTTATTGTGAGGTTGGAAGGGGTGTAGGGGGTTATTGTGAGGTTGGAATGGATGTAGGGGGTTATTGTGAATTTGGAAGGGATGTAGGGTGTTATTGTGAGGTTGGAAGGGATATAGGGGGTTATTGTGAGGTTGGAAGGGATATAGGAGGTTATTGTGAGGTTGGAAAGGATATAAGGGGTTATTGTGAGGTTGGAAGGGATGTAGGGGGTTATTGTGAGGAGTGAAGGGAAGTAGTAGGTTGTGAGGTTGGAAGGGATGTAGGGGGTTATTGTTAGGAGGGAATGGAAGTAGTAGGTTATTGTGAGGTTGGAAGGGATGTAGGGGGTTATTGTGAGGTTGGAAGGGATGTAGGGGGTTATTGTGAGGTTGGAAGGGATGTAGGGGGTTATTGTGAGGTTGGAAGGGTTATAGGGGTTATTGTGAGGTTGGAAGGGATGTAGGGGGTTATTGTGAGGTTGGAAGGGATGTAGGGGGTTATTGTGAGGTTGGAAGGGATGTAGGGGGTTATTGTGAGGTTGGAAGGGATGTAGGGGGTTATTGTGAGGTTGGAAGGGATGTAGGGGGTTATTGTGAGGTTGGAAGGGATGTAGGGGGTTATTGTGAGGTTGGATGGGATGTAGAGGGTTTTTGTGAGGTTGGAAGGGATGTAGGGGTTATTGTGAGGTTGGAAGGGATATAGAGGGTTATTGTGAGGTTGGAAGGGGTGTAGGGGGTTATTGTAAGTTTGGAATGGATGTAGGGGGTTATTTTGAAGTTGGAAGGGATATAGGGGGTTATTTTGAGGTTGGAAGGGATGTAGGGGGTTATTGTGAGGTTGGAAGGGATGTAGGGGGTTATTGTGAGGTTGGAAGGGATGTAGGGGGTTATTGTGAGGTTGGAAGGGATGTAGGGGGTTATTGTGAGGTTGGAAGGGATGTAGGGGGTTATTGTGAAGTTGGAAGGGATATAGGGGGTTATTTTGAGGTTGGAAGGGATGTAGGGGGTTATTGTGAGGTTGGAAGGGATGTAGGGGGTTATTGTGAGGTTGGAAGGGATGTAGGGGGTTATTGTGAGGTTGGATGGGATGTAGGGGGTTATTGTGAGGTTGGATGGGATGTAGGGGGTTATTGTGAGGTTGGATGGGATGTAGGGGGTTATTGTGAGGTTGGATGGGATGTAGGGGGTTGTTGTGAGGTTGGAAGGGATGTAGGGGGTTATTGTGAGGTTGGAAGGGATGTAGGGGGTTATTGTGAGGTTGGAAGGGATGCAGGGGGTTATTGTGAGGTTGGATGGGATGTAGGGGGTTATTGTGAGGTTGGAAGGGATGTAGGGGGTTATTGTGAGGTTGGAAGGGATGTAGGGGGTTATTGTGAGGTTGGATGGGATGTAGGGGGTTATTGTGAGGTTGGATGGGATGCAGGGGGTTATTGTGAGGTTGGATGGGATGTAGGGGGTTATTGTGAGGTTGGATGGGATGTAGGGGGTTATTGTGAGGTTGGAAGGGATGTAGGGGGTTATTGTGAGGTTGGATGGGATGTAGGGGGTTATTGTGAGGTTGGATGGGATGTAGGGGGTTATTGTGAGGTTGGTGTGGTCAACAACTTGTGACACGCATCATCAAGATCAATGATGATCTTGATGACCATATTTAAATTCTTTTTATCGAATGCCTAAAATATAACAGTTACATTTATCCCTTAATTAAAGTTACATAAAGTTACATCAGCACCCAGAAGAAACACCGTGTTTTATTTTGCCTTAATTTAAGAACTGTAATAACACTCGATACTGACCTATTTTTTATTCCTACGTTATATGTGGTATTTTGCCAAGGAGGGGAGTTGGAAGTGAATGGTTGTCCAGGGCAATTGGTGTCAATTGCTGGCTGGACAAATACTGTAAGGAAAATGCGGTAACATTCATTGACAACTGGGACCTCTTCTATGGCAGAAATGACATGTATGCTAGGGATGGGGTTCACTTATCTAGGTGTGGGGTGGGAGCACTGGCAACTGCAGTGGAGGGAGCAGTTAGGACTTTAAACTAGGAATAGTTAGTGGTATGGGTTTTGGCAGGAAAACAGTGAAGTCCCAGTGTAGTAATATTACGAGTTCTAGGGGAACTAGTAATAATAAGAACGAGATAGATATTGAAAAGCCAGGGACCTTGGGTGATAAAGACGGTAATAGGTTTAGTAGAAAAATAGAAATGAGCAGGAAGGGTAAAGAGAAAGGAGAGTCTTTCAATGTTTATTATGCTAATTGCCGTAGTGCTAGGAATAAGATGGACGAGTTGAGATTAGTTGCTAGTGTAGGTAACATTGATGTATTTGCCTTAACTGAGACGTGGTTTAATTCAAAAAGTCGGGACATGCCTGCGGAATGTCATATTCAGGGTTTTAAATTGTTCCAAGAAGATAGAAGTATTGGGAGGGGGGGTGGGGTGGCATTGTACGTCCGAGATCGCTTGAACTGTTGCATAAAAACGGGTATTAAGTCTGAAGTAACACATACAGAGTCTGTTTGGATAGAATTTTCAGAGGGGCATGAAAAACTGATTTTAGGAGTGATATACCGTCCCCCTAACTTAGATAGGGACCAAGGGAAACTACTATGGGAGGAAATTGTTAAGGCCACAAGGCACGATAATGTAGTAATTCTAGGAGACTTTAACTTTAGTCATGTTGATTGGAATTTCTTGACTGGGAATTTAGAATCGTACGACTTCTTAGAAGTATTTCAGGATTGTTTTTTGAAGCAGTTTGTGACAGAACCTACAAGGGGAAATAACCTGCTTGACTTAGTTATGGCAAACAATGAATCCCTTGTTAATAATTTAGAAATTTCAGAGGAACTGGGTGCTAGCGACCACAAATCAATTACATTTAGCATTGAATGGAAGTACGATAGTAGCGATAACTCAGTAACAGTCCCAGATTTTCGCTTAGCAGATTACGATGGGCTTAAAGAACACTTATCATCTGTTGACTGGGGTAACGAAGAGAGCTATCAATATGACAGTTTTCTGAACACTATACATGCTGCTCAAAGAGCGTTTATCCCATATAAAGAAATTAGATCAAATAGAAATGACCCAAAATGGATGAATAATAGGCTCAAATATCTACTAGGGCATAAGAAAGGAATTTATAGGCGTATCAAAAGAGGTGAGGGTCATCTTATGAATCAGTATATTGACATTAAGAGGGACATTAAAAAGGGGATAAGAAAAGCTAAAAGGGACTATGAAATTAAAGTTGCTAGGGATTCTAAAACTAACCCAAAAAGTTTTTTCCAGGTCTATAGAACAAAAGTTAGAGATAAGATAGGTCCCCTTAAAAATAACTATGGGCACCTTACTGACAATGAGAATGAAATGTGCTTGATTTTAAATAATTATTTTCTCTCAGTTTTTACACAGGAAGACACTAACAATATTCCAGTAATTAATTTTTACAGTGGGCTAGAAGAAGATAAATTATGTAACATCACAGTCACTAGTGAGATGGTTGTGAGGCAGATAGACAGACTGAAGCAAAATAAGTCGCCGGGTCCTGATGAGGTTTTTTCAAGGGTTCTTAAGGAATGCAAAATGGAACTCTGTGAACCATTAACTAATATTTTTAATTTATCTCTTCAAACAGGTGTAGTGTCTGATATGTGGAAGATGGCTAATGTAACTCCTATTTTTAAAACAGGGGACAAGTCGTTACCGTCAAATTACCGCCCAATAAGCCTGACCTCAATTGTAGGCAAATTACTAGAGTCAATTATAGCTGAGATTATAAGAAGCCATCTCGATAAGCATAGCTTGATTAATGATACTCAGCATGGATTCACAAGAGGCCGGTCTTGTCTAACTAATTTATTAACTTTCTTCAGTAAAGCTTTTGAGGCTGTTGACCACAATAAAGAATTTGATATTATTTACTTAGATTTTAGTAAGGCTTTTGATAGAGTTCCGCACCATAGACTGTTAAAGAAAGTGGCAGCCCATGGCATTGGGGGAAAAGTGCTCTCGTGGATCGAGTCATGGCTCACTGACAGGAAGCAGAGAGTGTCCATAAATGGGGTTAAATCCGAGTGGGGATCTGTAACAAGTGGCGTTCCACAGGGATCAGTCTTGGGCCCGTTGTTGTTTATAATATATATCAATGATCTTGATGAGGGAATTACTAGTGATATGAGCAAATTCGCCGATGACACAAAGATAGGTAGGATAATTGATTCAAACGTAGATGTTAGGGAACTTCAGGAGGACTTAAACAAACTCTATTCTTGGTCAGAAAAGTGGCAGATGCAGTTCAATGTAGATAAGTGCAAGGTTCTGAAGCTTGGGAGTGCCCATAACCCTAGTACTTATAAATTAAATGATGTAGAACTTAGCCATACAGATTGCGAAAAGGACTTGGGGGTTATGGTGAGCAGCAACCTTAAACCAAGACAGCAATGCCTAAGCGTACGTAATAAGGCAAATAGATTACTGGGATTTATATCAAGAAGTGTAAGCAACAGAAGTCCAGAGGTCATACTGCAGCTTTATACATCATTAGTAAGGCCTCACCTTGATTATGCAGCTCAGTTCTGGTCTCCGTATTACAAAATGGACATAAATTCGTTAGAAAACATTCAGCGTAGGATGACTAAATTAATACATAGCATCAGAAATCTTCCTTATGAAGAAAGATTGAAGACTCTTAAGTTACATTCACTTGTTAGACGAAGAATGAGGGGAGACCTGATCGAAGTGTATAAGTGGAAGATAGGTATTAATAAAGGGGATATTAATAAGGTCTTGAGGATGTCTCTCCAAGAGAGAACCCGCAGTAATGGATTTAAATTAGATAAGTTTAGATTTAGAAAGGACATAGGAAAGTATTGGTTTGGAAATAGGGTAGTTGATGAGTGGAACAGTCTACCTAGTTGGGTTATTGAGGCTAGGACTTTGGGTAGTTTCAAATCTAGGTTGGATAAGTACATGAGTGGGAAGGGTTGGATTTGAGTGGGACTTTCACATCAGAGCTTATTTCTTGGGTAGCATTGAAAATTGGGTTGGGTAAATGTTTTGTTAGTGGGATGAATTGTAAAGGACCTGCCTAGTATGGGCCAGCAGGCCTCCTGCAGTGTTCCTCCTTTCTTATGTTCTTATGTTCTTAAATCGTTTACTTTCATCCTGGTAATAAACTTCTCTTCCAATCTCTGCTGCCAGTTTCCACTTGTGTAAAATTAAATTTGGCACCGGATGTTAAATTTGGTTCCGGATGTTAAATTTGGTTCCGGATGTTAAATTTGGCACCGGATGTTAAATTTGGAACAGGATGTTAAATTTGGTACCGGATGTTAAATTTGGTACCTGATGTTAAATTTGGTACCGGGTGTTAAATTTGGCACCGGATGTTAAATTTGGAACAGGATGTTAAATTTGGTACCGGATGTTAAATTTGGTACCTGATGTTAAATTTGGTACCTGATGTTAAATTTGGTACCGGATGTTAAATTTGGTTCCGGATGTTAAATTTGGCACCGGATGTTAAATTTCGTACCGGATGTTAAATTTGGCACCGGATGTTAAATTTGGTTCCGGATGTTAAATTTGGCACCGGATCTTAAATTTGGAACAGGATGTTAAATTTGGTACCGGATGTTAAATTTGGTACCTGATGTTAAATTTGGTACCGGATGTTAAATTTGGTACCGGATGTTAAATTTGACACCGGATGTTAAATTTGGTACCGGATGTTAAATTTGGCACCGGATGTTAAATTTGGCACCGGATGTTAAATTTGGCACCGGATGTTAAATTTGGTACCGGATGTTAAATTTGGCACCGGATGTTAAATTTGGCACCGGATGTTAAATTTGGTACCGGATGTTAAATTTGGCACCGGATGTTAAATTTGGCACCGGATGTTAAATTTGGTTCCGGATGTTAAATTTGGCACCGGATGTTAAATTTGGAACAGGATGTTAAATTTGGTACCGGATGTTAAATTTGGTACCTGATGTTAAATTTGGTACCGGATGTTAAATTTGGTACCGGATGTTAAATTTGGCACCGGATGTTAAATTTGGTACCGGATGTTAAATTTGGCACCGGATGTTAAATTTGGCACCGGATGTTAAATTTGGCACCGGATGTTAAATTTGGTACCGGATGTTAAATTTGGCACCAGATGTTAAATTTGGTACCGGATGTTAAATTTGGCACCGGATGTTAAATTTGGCACCGGATGTTAAATTTGGCACCGGATGTTAAATTTGGTACCTGATGTTAAATTTGGCACCGGATGTAAAACTGCCATCACACTGATATTCCGCTGTGGAAGATACTTAAGATATTTTTTAAGATATTTCTTAGACTATTACTATGAAGATTCAAACTTTCTCTAGTTCAAAGAAGCTTTGAAAGAAAGAGAGAAAGTTGTTTCCCTAAACAGTCATATAGTTAAAATAGCTAATATGAGAGTAAGAAGTGATCTGAAAAAGTATTTACAACTTTGTTATAAAAATAGCTGGAATATTGAATGAGATCCGTGTTGTAAAGTATTTATGATGATTCATAGAAAGTAAAAGTTTTTTTTTTATTATTAACACACTGGCCGATTCCCACCAAGGCAGGGTGGCCCGAAAAAGAAAAACTTTCACCATCATTCACTCCATCACTGTCTTGCCAGAAGGGTGCTTTACACTACAGTTTTTAAACTGCAACATTAACACCCCTCCTTCAGAGTGCAGGCACTGTACTTCCCATCTCCAGGACTCAAGTCCTGCCTGCCAGTTTCCCTGAACCCCTTCATAAATGTTACTTTGCTCACACTCCAACAGCACGTCAAGTATTAAAAACCATTTGTCTCCATTCACTCCTATCAAACACGCTGACGCACGCCTGCTGGAAGTCCAAGCCCCTCGCACACACAACCTCCTTTACCCCCTCCCTCCAACCTTTCCTAGGCCGACCCCTACCCCGCCTTCCTTCCACTATAGATTGATACACTCTTGAAGTAATTCTGCTTCGCTCCATTCTCTCTACATGTCCGAACCACCTCAACAACCCTTCCTCAGCCCTCTGGACAACAGTTTTGGCAATCCCGCACCTCCTCCTAACTTCCAAACTACGAATTCTCTGCATTATATTCACACCACACATTGCCCTCAGACATGACATCTCCACTGCCTCCAGCCTTCTCCTAGCTGCAACATTCATCACCCATGCTTCACACCCATATAAGAGCGTTGGTAAAACTATGCTCTCATACATTCCCCTCTTTGCTTCCAAGGACAAAGTTCTTTGTCTCCACTGACTCCTAAGTGCACCGCTCACCCTTTTCTCTTTATCAATTCTATGATTCACCTCATCTTTCATAGACCCATCCGCTGACACGTCCACTCCCAAATATCTGAATACATTCACCTCCTCCATACTCTCTCCCTCCAATCTGATATCCAATCTTTCATCACCTAATCGTTTTATCCTCATAACCTTACTCTTTCCTGTATTCACTTTCAATTTTCTTCTTTTACATACCCTACCAAATTCATCCACCAACCTCTGCAACTTCTCTTCAGAATCTCCCAAGAGCACAGTGTCATCAGCAAAAAGCAACTGTGACAACTCCCAATTTGTGTGTGATTCTTTATCTTTTAACTCCACACCTCTTGTCAAGACCCTCGCATTTACTTCTCTTACAACCCCATCTATAAATATATTGAACAACCACGGTGACATCACACATCCTTGTCTAAGGCCTACTTTTACTGGGAAATAATCTCCCTCCTTCCTATTTACTCTAACTTGAGCCTCACTATCCTCGCAAAATCTCTTCACTGCTTTCAGTAACCTACCTCCTATACCATACATCTGCGACATCTGCCACATTGCCCCCCTAGCCACCCTGTCATACGCCTTTTCCAAATCCATAAATGCCACAAAAACCTCTTTAGCCTTATCTAAATACTGTTCACTTATATGTAAAAGTATGTTTTAAATATATATTCAACTTGAGAGGAAAATTACCTTTCTGATGAGAGATATTAGATACTGACAGTTCATATTAGTATTTGATATAGTGATAATCTACATGTGAAGTACTTTGTATGGAATTTGCTTCCAATCCTACCCTTCCATTCCAGCTCCGTCCTCTACCATTCCATTCCAGCTCTTTCTCTTACTCTTCCATTCCAGCTCCCTCTCCTACCCTTCCATTCCAACTCCCTCTCCTACTCTTCCATTCCAGCTCCCTATCCTACTCTCTCATTCCAGCTCCCTCTCCTAACCTTCCATTCCAGCTCCCTCTCCTACTCTTCCATTCCAGCTCCCTCTCCTGCTCTTCCACTCCATCTCTCTCTCCTAATTTTCCATTCCAGCTCCCTCTCCTTCTCTTCCATTCCGACTCCCTCCCCCACTCTTTCATACCAACTCCTTCTCCTACTCTTTCATTCCAGCTCCCTCTCCTACTCTTCCATTCCATCTCCCTATCCTACTCTTCCATTCCTTCTTCCTATCCTACCCTTTCATTCCAGCTCCCTATCCTACCCTTTCATTCCAGCACCCTGTCCTGCTCTTCCATTCCAGCTCCCTATCCTGCTGTTCCATTCCATCTCCCTATCCTACTCTTCCATTCCAGCTGCCTCTCTTACTCTTCCATTCCAGCTGCCTCTCTTACTCTTTCATTCCAGCTGCCTCTCTTACTCTTCCATACCCTCTCCTTCTCTTACCCACATAATTCAGCTTCCACATATCTCGTTCAGATAGTAACATGTTCACTCAAGATTCAACGTGTCAATGGTCTATAGTAAATATTGAACAATAGACTAATTGCTTGTTGCTCCCACATGTATTTTTTTTTATATTTTTGCTTCGAGTTTAAACTTCGCGTCTTAATTTAAATCATAAAATATTAAATTTCTCTTGGAGTTATGATAATTTGTTTAGTAATATAAAATAAAACTTAAATATTTTTATTGTTTTCATTTTGTTTCAGTTGCTGTAAAATTAAATAAAGATAAATTCCACTTATAGAACTAACTGAGTAAAGTTAACACTGAAGACGAAAGTGTAGTGAAGGTAATATCTGGAGTATTTTTCCCTGGACTGTTTCAGTATTTTCGTCCATTACAACTTTCTGTACTCTCTGTCTCTCTCTGTCTCTCTCTCTCTCTCTCTCTCTCTCTCTCTCTCTCTCTCTCTCTCTCTCTCACTCTCTCATGTACGAGACGAGGTATCACAGTGAGTGCATGTGTCGAGTGGGGTTCCACAAGGGTGAGTCCATGTTCGGGGACTGTTTCTAGTATACGGAAAGACTTAATTTTAAATGAGTTCTTACTAATTGCCCAGTTTTATCTATTCGGCACGACATACATTATAAATAAATAAATAAATAAATATAAATATATATATATATATATATATATATATATATATATATATATATATATATATATATATATATATATATATATATATATATACATGCAAAACAACCACTGTGAAAGAATAGAGAAGTTCCAATCGCTTTCGTGACTACTCACATTATCAAGGAACAATGAAAGTAAAGCATCAAAGGAAGGTGGGATCTGATAGTGAGGTGTAGGCTACCCCTTTATATACCTTCCTTTGATGCTTTACTTTCATTGTTCCTTGATAATGTGAGTAGCCACGATAGCGCTTGGAACTTCTCTACTCTTTCACAGTAGTTGTTTTGCATATTCTAAAATCACCTGTTCATTTTTTTTATTTATCACACTGGCCGATTCCCAACAAGGCAGGGTGGCCCGAAAAAGAAAAACTTTCACCATCATTATAAAGTTTTTCTTCTTCTCTTTTTTAGTAAATGTCTACAGGAGAAGGGGTTACTAGCCCTTCGCTCCCGGCATTTTAGTCGCCTCATACGACACGCATGGCTAACGGAGGAAAGATTCTTTTCCACTTCCCCATGGACAATAGAAGAAATAAAGAAGAACAAGAGCTGTTTAGAAAAAAAAGAGAAAAACCTAGATGTATGTATATATATATATATATGCATGTGCATGTCTGTGAAGTGTGACCAAAGTGTAAGTAGGAGTAGCAAGATATCCCTGTTATCTAGCGTGTTTATGAGACAGAAAAAGAAACCAGCAATCCTACCATCATGCAAAACGGTTACAGGTTTCTGTTTCACAGTCATCTGGCAGAACGGTAGTACTTCCCTGGGATCTTATTGCATATATATATATATATATATATATATATATATATATATATATATATATATATATATATATATATATATATATATATATATATATATATATATATATATATATATATATATATATATTATTTTATTATTTTTTATTATCACACTGGCCGATTCCCACCAAGGCAGGGTGGCCCGAAAAAGAAAAACTTTCACCATCATTCACTCCATCACTGTCTTGCCAGAAGGGTGCTTTACACTACAGTTTTTAAACTGCAACATTAACACCCCTCCTTCAGAGTGCAGGCACTGTACTTCCCATCTCCAGGACTCAAGTCCGGCCTGCCGGTTTCCCTGAACCCCTTCATAAATGTTACTTTGCTCACACTCCAACAGCACGTCAAGTATTAAAAACCATTTGTCTCCATTCACTCCTATCAAACACGCTCACGCATGCCTGCTGGAAGTCCAAGCCCCTCGCACACAAAACCTCCTTTACCCCCTCCCTCCAACCTTTCCTAGGCCGACCCCTACCCCGCCTTCATTCCACTACAGACTGATACACTCTTGAAGTTATTCTGATTCGCTCCATTCTCTCTACATGTCCGAACCACCTCAGCAACCCTTCCTCAGCCCTCTGGACAACAGTTTTGGTAATCCCGCACCTCCTCCTAACTTCCAAACTACGAATTCTCTGCATTATATTCACACCACACATTGCTCTCAGACACGACATCTCCACTGCCTCCAGCCTTCTCCTCGCTGCAACATTCATCACCCATGCTTCACACCCATATAAGAGCGTTGGTAAAACTATAGTCATACATTCCCCTCTTTGCCTCCAAGGACAAAGTTCTTTGTCTCCACAGACTCCTAAGTGCACCACTCACCCTTTTCCCCTCATCAATTCTATGATTCACCTCATCTTTCATAGACCCATCCGCTGACACGTCCACTCCCAAATATCGGAATACATTCACCTCCTCCATACTCTCTCCCTCCAATCTGATATCCAATCTTTCATCACCTAATATTTTTGTTATCCTCATAACCTTACTCTTTCCTGTATTCACTTCTAATTTTCTTCTTTTGCACACCCTACCAAATTCATCCACCAATCTCTGCAACTTCTCTTCAGAATCTCCAAAGAGCACAGTGTCATCAGCAAAGAGCAACTGTGACAACTCCCACTTTATGTGTGATTCCTAATCTTTTAACTCCACGCCTCTTGTCAAGACCCTCGCATTTACTTCTCTTACAACCCCATCTATAAATATATTAAACAACCACGGTGACATCACACATCCCTGTCTAAGGCCTACTTTTACTGGGAAATAATTTCCCTCTTTCCTATGTACTCTAACTTGAGCCTCACTATCCTCGTAAAAACTCTTCACTGCTTTCAGTAACCTACCTCCTACACCATACACCTGCAACATCTGCCACATTGCCCCCCTATCCACCCTGTCATACGCCTTTTCCAAATCCATAAATGCCACAAAGACCTCTTTAGCCTTATCTAAATACTGTTCACTTATATGTTTCACTGTAAGCATCTGGTCCACACACCCCCTACCTTTTCTAAAGCCTCCTTGTTCATCTGCTATCCTATTCTCAGTCTTACTTTTAATTCTTTCAATAATAACTCTACCATACACTTTACCAGGTATACTCAACAGACTTATCCCCCTATAATTTTTGCACTCTCTTTAGTCCCCTTTGCCTTTATACAAAGGAACTATGCATGCTCTCTGCCAATCCCTAGGTACCTTACCCTCTTCCATACATTTATTAAATAATTGCACCAACCACTCCAAAACTATATCCCCACCTGCTTTCAACATTTCTATCTTTATCCCATCAATCCCGGCTGCCTTACCCCCTTTCATTTTACCTACTGCCTCACGAACTTCCCCCACACTCACAACTGGCTCTTCCTCACTCCTACAAGATGTTATTCCTCTTTGTCCTATACACGAAATCACAGCTTCCCTATCTTCATCAACATTTAACAATTCCTCAAAATATTCCCTCCATCTTCCCAATACCTCTAACTCTCCATTTAATAACTCTCCTCTCCTATTTTTAACTGACAAATCAATTTGTTCTCTAGGCTTCCTTAACTTGTTAATCTCACTCCAAAACTTTTTCTTATTTTCTACAAAATTTGTAGGTAGTAGGTTGGTAGACAGCAACCACCCAGGGAAGTACTACCGTCCTGCCAGATGACTGTGAATCAGAAACATGTAACTGTTTTGCATGATGGTTGGACTGCTGGTGTCTTTTTCTGTCTCATAAAGCACGCTAGATAACAAGGATATCTTGCTTCTCCAACTTACACTTTGGTCACACTTCACAGACATGCACATGCATATATATATACATACATCTAGGTTTTTCTCCTTTTTCTACATAGCTCTTGTTCTTCTTTATTTCTTCTATTGTCCATGGGGAAGTGGAAAAGAATCTTTCCTCCGTAAGCCATGCATGTCGTATGAGGCGACTAAAATGCCGGGAGCAATGGGCTAGTAACCCCTTCTCCTGTAGACATTTACTAAAAAAGAGAAGAAGAAAAACTTTATAAAACTGGGATGTTTGAATGTGCGTGGATGTAGTGCAGATGCCAAGAAACAGATGATTGCTGATGTTATGAATGAAAAGAAGTTGGATGTCCTGGCCCTAAGCGAAACAAAGCTGAAGGGGGTAGGGGAGTTTCGGTGGGGGGAAATAAATGAGATTAAATCTGGAGTATCTGAGAGAGTTAGAGCAAAGGAAGGGGTAGCAGTAATGTTGAATGATCAGTTATGGAAGGAGAACAGAGAATATGAATGTGTAAATGCAAGAATTATGTGCATTAAAGTAAAGGTTGGATGCGAGAAGTGGGTCATAATAAGCGTGTATGCACCTGGAGAAGAGAGGAATGCAGAGGAGAGAGAGAGATTTTGGGAGATGTTAAGTGAATGTATAGGAGCCTTTGAACCAAGTGAGAGAGTAATTGTGGTAGGGGACCTGAATGCTAAAGTAGGAGAAACTTTTAGAGAGGGTGTGGTAGGTAAGTTTGGGGTGTCAGGTGTAAATGATAATGGGAGCCCTTTGATTGAACTTTGTATAGAAAGGGGTTTAGTTATAGGTAATACATATTTTAAGAAAAAGAGGATAAATAAGTATACAAGATATGATGTAGGGCGAAATGACAGTAGTTTGTTGGATTATGTATTGGTAGATAAAAGACTGTTGAGTAGACTTCAGGATGTACATGTTTAAAGAGGGGCCACAGATATATCAGATCACTTTCTAGTTGTAGCTACACTGAGAGTAAAAGGTAGATGGGATACAAGGAGAATAGAAGCATCAGGGAAGAGAGAGGTGAAGGTTTATAAACTAAAAGAGGAGGCAGTTAGGGAAAGATATAAACAGCTATTGGAGGATAGATGGGCTAATGAGAGCATAGGCAATGGGGTCGAAGAGGTATGGGGTAGATTTAAAAATGTAGTGTTAGAGTGTTCAGCAGAAGTTTGTGGTTACAGGAAAGTGGGTGCGGGAGGGAAGAGGAGCGATTGGTGGAATGATGATGTAAAGAGAGTAGTAAGGGAGAAAAAGTTAGCATATGAGAAGTTTTTACAAAGTAGAAGTGATGCAAGGAGGGAAGAGTATATGGAGAAAAAGAGAGAGGTTAAGAGAGTAGTGAAGCAATGTAAAAAGAGAGCAAATGAGAGAGTGGGTGAGATATATAGATATATATATATATATATATATATATATATATATATATATATATATATATATATATATATATATATATTTTATTATCACACCGGCCGATTCCCACCAAGGCAGGGTGGCCCGAAAAAGAAAAACTTTCACCATCATTCACTCCATCACTGTCTTGCCAGAAGGGTGCTTTACACTACAGTTTTTAAACTGCAACATTAACACCCCTCCTTCAGAGTGCAGGCACTGTACTTCCCATCTCCAGGACTCAAGTCCGGCCTGCCGGTTTCCCTGAATCCCTTCATAAATGTTACTTTGCTCACACTCCAACAGCACGTCAAGTATTAAAAACCATTTGTCTCCATTCACTCCTATCAAACACGCTCACGCATGCCTGCTGGAAGTCCAAGCCCCTCGCACACAAAACCTCCTTTACCCCCTCCCTCCAACCCTTCCTAGGCCGACCCCTACCCCGCCTTCCTTCCACTACAGACTGATACACTCTTGAAGTCATTCTGTTTCGCTCCATTCTCTCTACATGTCCGAACCACCTCAACAACCCTTCCTCAGCCCTCTGGACAACAGTTTTGGTAATCCCGCACCTCCTCCTAACTTCCAAACTACGAATTCTCTGCATTATATTCACACCACACATTGCCCTCAGACATGACATCTCCACTGCCTCCAGCCTTCTCCTCGCTGCAACATTCATCACCCACGCTTCACACCCATATAAGAGCGTTGGTAAAACTATACTCTCATACATTCCCCTCTTTGCCTCCAAGGACAAAGTTCTTTGTCTCCACAGACTCCTAAGTGCACCACTCACTCTTTTTCCCTCATCAATTCTATGATTCACCTCATCTTTCATAGACCCATCCGCTGACACGTCCACTCCCAAATATCTGAATACGTTCACCTCCTCCATACTCTCTCCCTCCAATCTGATATTCAATCTTTCATCACCTAATCTTTTTGTTATCCTCATAACCTTACTCTTTCCTGTATTCACCTTTAATTTTCTTCTTTTGCACACCCTACCAAATTCATCCACCAATCTCTGCAACTTCTCTTCAGAATCTCCCAAGAGCACAGTGTCATCAGCAAAGAGCAGCTGTGACAACTCCCACTTTGTGTGTGATTCTTTATCTTTTAACTCCACGCCTCTTGCCAAGACCCTCGCATTTACTTCTCTTACAACCCCATCTATAAATATATTAAACAACCACGGTGACATCACACATCCTTGTCTAAGGCCTACTTTTACTGGGAAAAAGTTTCCCTCTTTCCTACATACTCTAACTTGAGCCTCACTATCCTCGTAAAAACTCTTCACTGCTTTCAGTAACCTACCTCCTACACCATACACTTGCAACATCTGCCACATTGCCCCCCTATCCACCCTGTCATACGCCTTTTCCAAATCCATAAATGCCACAAAGACCTCTTTAGCCTTATCTAAATACTGTTCACTTATATGTTTCACTGTAAACACCTGGTCCACACACCCCCTACCTTTCCTAAAGCCTCCTTGTTCATCTGCTATCCTATTCTCCGTCTTACTCTTAATTCTTTCAATTATAACTCTACCATACACTTTACCAGGTACACTCAACAGACTTATCCCCCTATAATTTTTGCACTCTCTTTTTTCCCCTTTGCCTTTATACAAAGGAACTATGCATGCTCTCTGCCAATCCCTAGGTACCTTACCCTCTTCCATACATTTATTAAACAATTGCACCAACCACTCCAAAACTATATCCCCACCTGCTTTTAACATTTCTATCTTTATCCCATCAATCCCGGCTGCCTTACCCCCTTTCATTTTACCTACTGCCTCACGAACTTCCCCCACACTCACAACTGGCTCTTCCTCACTCCTACAAGATGTTATTCCTCCTTGCCCTATACACGAAATCACAGCTTCCCTATCTTCATCAACATTTAACAATTCCTCAAAATATTCCTTCCATCTTCCCAATACCTCTAACTCTCCATTTAATAACTCTCCTCTCCTATTTTTAACTGACAAATCCATTTGTTCTCTAGGCTTTCTTAACTTGTTAATCTCACTCCAAAACTTTTTCTTATTTTCAACAAAATTTGTTGATAACATCTCACCCACTCTCTCATTTGCTCTCTTTTTACATTGCTTCACCACTCTCTTAACCTCTCTCTTTTTCTCCATATACTCTTCCCTCCTTGCATCACTTCTACTTTGTAAAAACTTCTCATATGCTAACTTTTTCTCCCTTACTACTCTCTTTACATCATCATTCCACCAATCGCTCCTCTTCCCTCCTGCACCCACTTTCCTGTAACCACAAACTTCTGCTGAACACTCTAACACTACATTTTTAAACCTACCCCATACCTCTTCGACCCCATTGCCTATGCTCTCATTAGCCCATCTATCCTCCAATAGCTGTTTATATCTTACCCTAACTGCCTCCTCTTTTAGTTTATAAACCTTCACCTCTCTCTTCCCTGATGCTTCTATTCTCCTTGTATCCCATCTACCTTATATATATATATATATATATATATATATATATAAATATATATATATTTGTACCCATACAAGACCCATGTGAGTCTGACCGATGAATCTGTATTAGTTTAGAGTGAAATATTCTATCGTATGGTTTCTCGTAATTTGTAAAAATATAAATTTTCAGCTTTTCCCAATTCCTCCTATATATCCTTCATTATATCCGTAAGCCAATTTTGTTTTCCTTTATTACCCATACATGGAACTAGTTTCCTGCTCAGTTATAATGTTCTTTCGGTTATATTTTCTATGATATTACACGGAATATTTTTTTATAAATTTACTAAAGTGTTGTTAAGAGCTTCCTGCCAGTCACCATTCTTGAATATTGGAATTTAGTTGGCGCTCTCCCAGCTGTCTGGCAGTTACCTCCTCCTTAATGTCTTGTTGAATATTTGCCCAAGTACTTTACTGCATGTTCCGCACGATATTAGAAACTGGGGAACTGAGAGAAAGAGTTAGTTAGAGAGAGAGAGAGAGAGAGAGAGAGAGAGACAGAGAGAGAGTGTATGTGTGTGTGTGTGTGTGTGTGTTCTCAACTGCACTCACCTGTGTTTGCATTAGGTGGCGTCTCAACTCTTGGACCCACCTCTCCTCTGATCGTTAATGGTTCACTCTCTATTGGCTGCATAAGCCCTATCATACCAATTCTCAAAGTTGTGGATGGGTTCTGCCTTTGGTACTCCTCTGCATAGGCCGTTACACTTAAGTATTTCCTAACATCCCTGTGATTTATCTGTACTTTAACTCCCAGCTGTGACCTCATGTGCCTGAGATCCGGCTCTCAGACTCTTCCTATCTACCTTGTCAATTTCTTTGAGAATTTTCTTTGTGGCAATCATATTATTTCTGGTCATTCTGTCCTCTTGTGTCATCAGGTTCAGCTCACTGGCCTCTCCTCATAGTTCGTTCCACTCAGCTCTGGTACTTCTGTCGTTGCAAACCTATGTATTGACATATGCCGTGTATTATATCGTGAATACTTACTTGTTGTTCCGGAATGCGACTTTCGTATTTGTTGCAACGATAATTCGCTTGGTGTGTGCCTCACTCAGCTTGTTCGGGAAGGTTTACAGCCTCTTTCCTTCATGCCAGTGAACTTTTCATAGTCGTTTTTGTTTTTCTCTGACCATAACTTTACATTTGCTTGAGTTATATTCTTATTAAAATTTACCAGACCAATCACGAAGCTTGTCTAGATCTGTTTGTTGTCTGGTGTACTCGTCTTTGGATTTCCTTATTACATTCTATTGCGAAAAACACCTCTGACTCGAAGTGTACTCACCTAATTGTGGTTGCAGGGGTCGAGACTCAGCTCCTGGCCCCGCCTGTGTGTGTGTGTGTGTGTGTGTGTGTGTGTGTGCGCGCGCAAGTATTCTCGTATTTCTGGTTGCAGGGGTCAATTCGCAGCTCCTGGCCCTGCCTCTTTCCTGGTTGCTACTAGGTCCATTCGCGCCCTACTCTAAGAGCATTGTTATATCTCTCCTTAAAGCTATGAATGGTTCCTGCCTGCGCTACATCGCCTTCCAGATATTTCCAGTTCCAGACAACTCCAGTGTTGAAGAAATACTTTCTAACATTCGTGTGACTCGTATGATTTTTTTATCATCCAGTTGTAACCCCTTGCTCCTGTGTCCCACATGTGAAACATTCTGTCACTGTCCTCCTTGCTAATTCCTCTCAGTATTTTATGCGTTGTTATCTTGTCCTCCCTCTCCCTCCTTTCTTCCACTGTCGCCAGGTCGGATTCTCTTAATCTCTCATTTACCTTAGCTTCGCGACTAGACTTCTTGCAAACCTTTGCACTTTCTCTATTTTCTTGACGTGCTTCACGGGTGTGGGTACCATACTGGTGCTGCATATTCCAATATGGGCCTGGAGTATACGGTGCGCAGTCTTAATGGCTTCCTTACTTAGATGTCAGAACCCTATACTTAGGTTTACCAGGAGCCCATATTCTGAAGCGGTTATTTGTTTGATGTGCGTCTCAGATGTGCTTGGTATGATGCTCACCCAAAATCCTTCTCTTTGAATGCATTTTGCAGCCTTAGAACCCCTTAGCATGTACTCCTTCCCCAAGCTTCATGACTACACTTGGTGGGATTAAACTCCCGGAGCCATTTGTCGCACTAGGCTTGCAGCCTGTCCAGATCCCCTTGTAATCTTACCTGATCCTCGTCCACTTTTATTCTTTTCACTAGTTTCACGTCATGTGCGAACAGGGACACGCCTGAATCTATCCCTTCCGTCATGTCATTTACATATACAAAAAGCAGAACTGACCCTTGTGGAACCCCGCTCGACACATGCACTCACTAACACCTCGTCATCTACTAACATAAGTTGTTTCCTTTCTGGCAGGTAATCCCTGATCCATTTTATTGCTGTCCCTGCTATTCCTATTTGCTCCTCTAGCTTTTCGAGTAATCTCTTGAGTAGTAATGCATCGAAAGCCTTCTGATAGTCCAAGAAGATGCAGTCTACCCATCCTTCACCTTCCTGTCTTACTACTGTTAACTTGTCGTAGAACTCCAGTAGGCTTGTGACGCAACAGTCCCCTTATCTGAAACGTATTGGTTGTCTCATTGAGCCCGTTCCTTTCTAGGTGCTCCATCACTTTTCTCATGATAATCTTCTCCGTGACATTATATACTACACATGTCAGTGACACTGATCTGTAGTTTAGTGCTGTCTCCTTTCTTAAAAATTGGGGCTACATTTGCTGTCCTCCACACTTCTGGCAATTGACATGTTTTTGTAGATTTATATAAGATTGTGGTTAACGGCGCACATACTGCTCCTACTCCCCCGTTCGAGGGGGAGTAAGAGTTTTTTCACCTCAGTTGTGTGTAGTGCGCCTAGCCCTTGCTGGAGTACCCTACCTCCTCGACTTGCTGAAAGCCTGTCTCCACTATGAATGCCTCCCTAAATTTTGCTCTGAGCTCTTCTCATACTTCCTAGTCGCTCCCTTTGATCTCCCTTCCTTTCTTCCTTCCTTCCTCAGGCTGATTACTTGGTCCTTGATTTGTTTTCCTCCTGATGTGGCTATATTACAACTTTGGGTCAAATTTGGCTTTTGATGCTATGTCATCCTCGTAATGTCTCTGGGCCTCCTCTTCTTTCTGGCTCTTCGGTTCAGCTCCTTGTTATCCTGAGCCTTTTGCCTTCTTTACTATTTCCATGCTCTAGCACACTTGGTTTTGGGTTGTTCACACCTCCGGGTAAACCATGGGCTTACTCTGGTCTCCTTGTTTATATTGCCCCTTGCAACGAACCTGCCCTCCGCCTCCCTGCACATTATGGTCATTTGATCCATTGTCTCATTGTCTTTCTAGCTCTCTTTCCTACTGCACCTCATGCAGGAATTGCCTCATACCTGTGTAGTCTCCTCTTTTAAAAGTTTGGCTTCTTCCATCTTTCTCGTGCTGTTTAACTCTTCTATGGATTCGAAACTCAGGATCACGTGATCAACAGCGCTGAAGCATCATTTATATGTAATATCCCTAATGTATGAACCATTCAAGGTGATTACGAGGTCCAGCCTTGATGGTTCATCCTCTCCTCTTTCTCTCTGGTCATGTTTTTAACATGTTGGTGCATGAAGATGTCCAGCATTGTCTCCAGCATCTTACCCCTCCAGGTCTCTGGTCTCTCGTTTGGCTCAAGGCTTTCCCAATCTTGTAGCTCAAATTCCCTATGATGTGTAGCTTTGTCCTGCTCGTGTGGGCTCTTCTGGTCACATCAGCTAGTGTGTCCACCATCGTTCTGTTGCCTTCATCGTACTCTGCTATTCAGTAACGGGTTGTGCATCACTGCAATCATCACCTTTGGATCCCCGGTCTGAAGTATTCCTATTATGTGGCCTGTGGCCTGGTTGGCAAAGCTCTATACATGCTGAGCGTTTCTGGTTCGATATCCTGCAAGGGTAGAAACATTGGGCGTGTTTCCTTACACCTGTTGTCACTGTTCACCCGTCAGTAAAATGGATACGTAGGTGTTAGTCAACTGGTGTGGGTCGCATCCTGGAACAAATTTGCCCAAAATGCTCTACATAACAATTGGTGTTTTATGTAGTAGTATGTCATGATGTCAGCTAAACCATTATACCTTGTACATATACTTGTAGAAATAAAGATATTATTGTTATTATGTAGTCATCTGCTTTTTCCTCTGCTCAGTCGTCCCATCTCCTAAAAACTCCATTGGTTTCTGATAAGCAGTGCAATTCCTCCTCCTCCCCCTTCCCCCCTGTCTTTTCTTGGGATCTGATATCCATTCGAAGAGATCTTCTCGTGTCTATCACTCGTGTGAGCTTTGTCTCCATGAGTGCTATGATGTCTGGGGATGCCTCAGTGATTCATTCTTGCCACTCCTCACTCTTATTTGTTATTCCATCTATGAGGTTGACCTCATTTCCAATAGTGTATTCTGGAGGATGGGAGAGGTGAGTATGTAGAAGGCTGGGCAGGATATTATGGGAGGTTACTGTGGTGGTGGTGTAGGGCTTGAGGGGTGGGGACTGTGGCTATGAAATGTGGTTTGTTTCTTGTTACTGAGTTTGGTTGGTGCTGGGTGGGAGAGGTTGAGGGGATTTTGTGGGTGGTTCTGTGGGCGGTAGTGTTTGCTGTTCCCCCGAGGCTCCGCTCGCTTATCTGCCAGTGCCTGCTCTCTCTCACCTTCCAGCATCTGGCGTCTTCTTACTCCTTAGTTGTTCTCACTTGTGTGTGTGTGTGTGTATATATATATATATATATATATATATATATATATATATATATATATATATATATGTGTGTGTGTGTGTGTGTGTGTGTGTGTGTGTGTGTGTGTGTGTGTGTGTGTGTGTGTGTGTGTGTGTGTGTGTGTGTGTACATACTACATACATATAAACACATACATATATATGCACATGTATATAATTGCACACTTATACACATGCTTATATAGGGGCGATAATACTTATGCTCACAGACAAATACGTACATGCAAACATAGGCACTAGCATACATTTGCTAAGGCATACATATGCACATTCACAGTCACATGTCTACATACAAACATGCATGCTTATACATATATAAACATGCACACAAGACTACATAACCAAATACAAACATAAGCATACACACACACACCGGTGCTCGGAGGAATGTCCTACGAAGAAAGGTTGAGGGAAATCGGACTGACAACACTGGAGGACAGGAGGGCCAGGGGAGACATGATAATGACATACAATATACTGCATGAAATAGGTAAGGTGGACAGAGACAGAATGTTCCAGAGAGGGAACACAGAAACAAGGGGTCACAATTGGAAGCTGAAGACTTAGATAAGTCACAGGGATGTTAGGAAGTATTTCGTCAGTCATAGAGTCATCAGGAAGTGGAATAGCCTAGCAAGTGATGTAGTGGAGGCAGGAACCATACATAGATTTAAGACGAGGTATGACAAAGCTCATAAAGCAGAGTCAGAGAGGACCTAGTAGCAATCAGTGAAGTGGCGGGGCCAGGAGCTGAGTCTCGACACCTGCAACCACAATTAGGTGAGTAGAAACACACTATATATTTTTTTTATTTATTTTTATTATCACACCGGCCGATTCCCACCAAGGCAGGGTGGCCCGAAAAAGAAAAACTTTCACCATCATTCACTCCATCACTGTCTTGCCAGAAGGGTGCTTTACACTACAGTTTTTAAACTGCAACATTAACACCCCTCCTTCAGAGTGCAGGCACTGTACTTCCCATCTCCAGGACTCAAGTCCGGCCTGCCGGTTTCCCTGAATCCCTTCATAAATGTTACTTTGCTCACACTCCAACAGCACGTCAAGTATTAAAAACCATTTGTCTCCATTCACTCCTATCAAACACGCTCACGCATGCCTGCTGGAAGTCCAAGCCCCTCGCACACAAAACCTCCTTTACCCCCTCCCTCCAACCCTTCCTAGGCCGACCCCTACCCCGCCTTCCTTCCACTACAGACTGATACACTCTTGAAGTCATTCTGTTTCGCTCCATTCTCTCTACATGTCCGAACCACCTCAACAACCCTTCCTCAGCCCTCTGGACAACAGTTTTGGTAATCCCGCACCTCCTCCTAACTTCCAAACTACGAATTCTCTGCATTATATTCACACCACACATTGCCCTCAGACATGACATCTCCACTGCCTCCAGCCTTCTCCTCGCTGCAACATTCATCACCCACGCTTCACACCCATATAAGAGCGTTGGTAAAACTATACTCTCATACATTCCCCTCTTTGCCTCCAAGGACAAAGTTCTTTGTCTCCACAGACTCCTAAGTGCACCACTCACTCTTTTTCCCTCATCAATTCTATGATTCACCTCATCTTTCATAGACCCATCCGCTGACACGTCCACTCCCAAATATCTGAATACGTTCACCTCCTCCATACTCTCTCCCTCCAATCTGATATTCAATCTTTCATCACCTAATCTTTTTGTTATCCTCATAACCTTACTCTTTCCTGTATTCACCTTTAATTTTCTTCTTTTGCACACCCTACCAAATTCATCCACCAATCTCTGCAACTTCTCTTCAGAATCTCCCAAGAGCACAGTGTCATCAGCAAAGAGCAGCTGTGACAACTCCCACTTTGTGTGTGATTCTTTATCTTTTAACTCCACGCCTCTTGCCAAGACCCTCGCATTTACTTCTCTTACAACCCCATCTATAAATATATTAAACAACCACGGTGACATCACACATCCTTGTCTAAGGCCTACTTTTACTGGGAAAAAATTTCCCTCTTTCCTACATACTCTAACTTGAGCCTCACTATCCTCGTAAAAACTCTTCACTGCTTTCAGTAACCTACCTCCTACACCATACACTTGCAACATCTGCCACATTGCCCCCCTATCCACCCTGTCATACGCCTTTTCCAAATCCATAAATGCCACAAAGACCTCTTTAGCCTTATCTAAATACTGTTCACTTATATGTTTCACTGTAAACACCTGGTCCACACACCCCCTACCTTTCCTAAAGCCTCCTTGTTCATCTGCTATCCTATTCTCCGTCTTACTCTTAATTCTTTCAATTATAACTCTACCATACACTTTACCAGGTACACTCAACAGACTTATCCCCCTATAATTTTTGCACTCTCTTTTATCCCCTTTGCCTTTATACAAAGGAACTATGCATGCTCTCTGCCAATCCCTAGGTACCTTACCCTCTTCCATACATTTATTAAATAATTGCACCAACCACTCCAAAACTACATCCCCACCTGCTTTTAACATTTCTATCTTTATCCCATCAATCCCGGCTGCCTTACCCCCTTTCATTTTACCTACTGCCTCACGAACTTCCCCCACACTCACAACTGGCTCT
The DNA here is from genome assembly GCF_038502225.1 of Cherax quadricarinatus. Taxonomy (NCBI): domain Eukaryota; kingdom Metazoa; phylum Arthropoda; class Malacostraca; order Decapoda; family Parastacidae; genus Cherax; species Cherax quadricarinatus. The sequence goes on from NC_091346.1 coordinate 9,146,477, forward strand.
TCCTCACTCCTACAAGATGTTATTCCTCCTTGCCCTATACACGAAATCACAGCTTCCCTATCTTCATCAACATTTAACAATTCCTCAAAATATTCCTTCCATCTTCCCAATACCTCTAACTCTCCATTTAATAACTCTCCTCTCCTATTTTTAACAGACAAATCCATTTGTTCTCTAGGCTTTCTTAACTTGTTAATCTCACTCCAAAACTTTTTCTTATTTTCAACAAAATTTGTTGATAACATCTCACCCACTCTCTCATTTGCTCTCTTTTTACATTGCTTCACCACTCTCTTAACTTCTCTCTTTTTCTCCATATACTCTTCCCTCCTTGCATCACTTCTACTTTGTAAAAATTTCTCATATGCTAACTTTTTCTCCCTTACTACTCTCTTTACATCATCATTCCACCAATCGCTCCTCTTCCCTCCTGCACCCACTTTCCTGTAACCACAAACTTCTGCTGAACACTCTAACACTACATTTTTAAACCTACCCCATACCTCTTCGACCCCATTGCCTATGCTCTCATTAGCCCATCTATCCTCCAATAGCTGTTTATATCTTACCCTAACTGCCTCCTCTTTTAGTTTATAAACCTTTACCTCTCTCTTCCCTGATGCTTCTATTCTCCTTGTATCCCATCTACCTTTTACTCTCAGTGTAGCTACAACTAGAAAGTGATCTGATATATCTGTGGCCCCTCTATAAACATGTACATCCTGAAGTCTACTCAACAGTCTTTTATCTACCAATACATAATCCAACAAACTACTGTCATTTCGCCCTACATCATATCGTGTATACTTATTTATCCTCTTTTTCTTAAAATATGTATTACCTATAACTAAACCCCTTTCTATACAAAGTTCAATCAAAGGGCTCCCATTATCATTTACACCTGGCACCCCAAACTTACCTACCACACCCTCTCTAAAAGTTTCTCCTACTTTAGCATTCAAGTCCCCTACCACAATTACTCTCTCACTTGGTTCAAAGGCTCCTATACATTCACTTAACATCTCCCAAAATCTCTCTCTCTCCTCTGCATTCCTCTCTTCTCCAGGTGCATACACGCTTATTATGACCCACTTCTCGCATCCAACCTTTACTTTAATCCACATAATTCTTGAATTTACACATTCATATTCTCTTTTCTCCTTCCATAACTGATCATTTAACATTACTGCTACCCCTTCCTTTGCTCTAACTCTCTCAGATACTCCAGATTTAATCCCATTTATTTCCCCCCACTGAAACTCTCCTACCCCCTTCAGCTTTGTTTCGCTTAGGGCCAGGACATCCAACTTCTTTTCATTCATAACATCAGCAATCATCTGTTTCTTGTCATCCGCACTACATCCACGCACATTTAAGCAACCCAGTTTTATAAAGTTTTTCTTCTTCTCTTTTTTAGTAATTGTATACAGGAGAAGGGGTTACTAGCCCATTGCTCCCGGCATTTTAGTCGCCTCATACGACACGCATGGCTTACGGAGGAAAGATTCTTTTCCACTTCCCCATGGACAATAGAAGAAATAAAAAAGAACAAGAGCTATTTAGAAAAAGGAGAAAAACCTAGATGTATGTATATATATATATGCATGTGCGTGTCTATGAAGTGTGACCAAAGTGTAAGTAGGAGTAGCAAGATATCCCTGTTATCTTAGCGTGTTTATAGCGTGTATATATATATATACATATATATATATATATATATATATATACATACATATATATATATATATATATATATATATATATATACATTAGTAGTGCTGAAGGCAGCTCAGTGGCTCCTTCTACAGAGCGGTCTCTTCCTGAGTGGCTCCTCCTGAAAAGGGCTGCAGCTGAGTGGCTCCTTTTCCTGGGGGGCTCCCTTTCCTGAGCAGACTCCTTTTCACACCTATATGCTAATGACCTTGACCTCGCCCTCGAGACCACCTCACCCTCGAGACCACCTCGCCCTCGAGACCAACTCGCTCTCGAGACCACCCCACCAACGACCCCACCCACGCCCCCCACCCCCCCACCCGCGCCCCCCACCCGCCCCCGCCCTTGCACCCGCCTGCCGTGCCCTCGCTCCCGCCTGAGCCCTCGCGCCCGCGCCCTCGCGCCCGCCCGCGCCTTCTGCTGCGCCTTCTGCAGCGTCGTCCGGATCGCCCCCGCGCCCCGAGTTTTTTCCGATTTTTTTTTTAATTTTTTTTGAATTTCATTTTCTTATGATCTCGTCGGATCAAATTTTTGAGGTTCCCCCTCCCACTTTCACCCCCATCCCAATTTTTTTTTTTTTTGAATTTCATTTTCTTATGATCTCCTCGGATCAAGTTTTTTGGATTCCCCCCTCTGGGGTTAAGCATTCAAAATGGACTCCCACTTGCATCCCAAACTCCCTGCTCCAATTCCTTGGATCAAGGTTTTCTCGATAATACCAAGTCTCCATCTCCTTGGATCGAGGTTTTCTCGATAATACAAAGACTCTATCTCCTTCGATCAAGTTTTCTCGATAATACCAAGACTCCATCTCCTTGGATCAAGTTTTTGGATTCTCCCCTCTGGGGGTAAGCATTCAAATGAACTCCTATGGGGCATGGTACTTTCTCTTACTACAGGTCTAAACAAGTGTGACGTCACCCCACCTGTGTTTACTCGGCGGTCAGTGACGTCACATGATGACCTCACACATACGGGCTGAATCTTGTCGACTTCCTCCTATGTCAGTGACGTCACGTGATGACTGCACACACAGGCTGAATCTTGTCGAGCAGACATTAACTTAAAATGCAGGATAACACTATTTATTATACAACCAATGCATTTCATATACATCATAGGGAAAACATTTTCACTCTTAACCCAGGATAACCCAAATAATTCCACATTTTTTCGTTAATACCCACAACAATCCACAATTTCTTTACAAAATACAACACAAGTCCAGACATTTTTCTCGTTTTAACTATTTCATCAGAAAAAGTCACCACAACACTTAAAACCACTTTTCGATAAATTCACTAGTCACAATTTTACATATTACGAATACGCACACACACACACACACACACACACACACACACACACACACACACACACGCACACACACACACACACACACACAAACACACACATCTCACTTTACTTTGAACACCTTCAAAACACTCTCATAAATCATTGAATACTCACAAAAATACCTTTGAACATTTCCAAACAACACTGAAACACTTCCAATCCCAAATAAGATTTGACAGCTCTAATTTATCTACGCTTACATATTTCATTAAATTACAACTCATCCCCAAACTCCTCCCTCATTCTCCAGATTTTTACAACAGTATCACAAAAACTAACTCAGACACTTTACTTTGAACAACACCAAAAACACCATCAATTACCTTTGAATACTCCAAAAACATCATTCGAATACCCCCAAATCACCACTGAATACTCCCAGAACACCTTCATAAATACTCTTGCACATCATTTGAACACCTTCAAAAACACCTTTGAATAGTCTCAAACACCATTTGAGTACTACTAATGCACCACTGAATTCAGTCAAAACACCACCAAAATCACCATAAACTAAGATCAACATCACAGACTAACACCCATTTTCACACAAATCCTCTCAGATCACTATAACCAAGACGATCCCACTCACCTCCAACTAAGATATAATAACATGAGTGCAAAAAAAAAAAAAAAACATGAACATAATCCAAACACACACGATCACTCACAACCCACAATTTTTTTTCTCGTTTTAACTAATTTCATCAGAAAAAGTCACATCAACAACCCACAACTTATAACCACTTTTTCGGCATCACTAGTTCGATAACAACGCCCACAACCCACAACACCCACGTCCCACAACACCCACAACCCACATCACCCACACCCCACAACAACAACCCACAACTTAAACTACTTTTCAGTATCTCTAGTTCGACAACAACACCCACAACCCACAACACCCACAACCCACATCACCCACGCCCCACAACACCCACAACAACAACCCACAACTTATAACCACTTTTCAGCATCTCTAGTTCGACAACAACACCCACAACCCACAACACTCACAACCCACAACACCCACAACCCACAACACCCACAACCCACATCACCCACACCCCACAACACCCACAACAACAACCCACAACTTATAACCACTTTTCAGCATCTCTAGTTCGACAACAATACCCACAACACGCACAACCCACAACACCCACAACAACAACCCACTTATAACAACTTTTTTGATATCTCTAGTTCGACAACAACACCCACAACCCACAACACCCACAACCCACATCACCCACAACCCACAATTTTTTCTCGTTTTAACTAATTTCATCAGAAAAAGTCACAACAACATCTTTTCGGTATCTCTAGTTCGACAACACCCACAACACCTACAACCCACAACACCCCACAACACCCACAACCCACAACACCCCACAACACCCACAACACACAACACCCCACAACACCCACAACAACAACCCACTTATAACATCTTTTTTCGATATGTCTAGTTCGACAACAATACCCACAACTCTCATCACTTACCAATTTATTCACAATTTTTCCTCTTTCGATACAAATTTTTCCCCTTCTTTTAATTGAATCTTAAAATGTAATACACATTCCTCCCTACATTACTAAAATTCTAATAAAATCCTCTCCATACCCATCTTCTTGTATCCACATAAATTGATAATATACTCACAACAACTAATCATCTCACTACCCAACTACTGCGACATGTTTCTACACCCTCCATTCTTTTCCAATGCATCATAACTTTTCACTTCTATAATTTCTTTTAAAATATTCACACATTACCTTTATTTTCAGTAAACCCCCCCCCCCTCCATATTTCATTAAATTTCTAATACAACTCTCCCCAAACCCCTCTCCATCTCACCCACATTTCTTTACATCCACTCACCAGTCTCCCAACACACCTCTTCAAAACAAACACAAAAATCACATTTCACATCCACAAATGCATCTCATCACCCATCTCAAATCCACTAAAATCACTGTAACCAAGTTATTCACAAAATTCTATGACCACCTAACACTCACAGACAACTCACTTTACTTTGAACACTACCAAAAACACCATCAATTACCATTGAATACTCCAAAAACATCATTTGAACACCCCCCAAATCATTACTGAATACTCCCAGAACACCTTCAAAAATACTCTTGCACATGATTTGAACACCATCAAAAACATCATCAAACCCATTTGAATACTCCCAAATACACCACTGAATTCAGTCAAAACACCACCAAAATCACCATAAACTAAGATCAACATTTATATATGAATATTCCAAAAACATCATCAAACTCCTTTGAATACTACCAAAACACCATTGAATACTGCCCAAACTCTACTAAAAATCACCAGAAACTAAGATCAACACCACCAACTAATACCCATTTTATAGAAATCCCCTCAAATCACTATAACCAAGACGATCCCACTCACCTCAGACTATTATATAACATGAACGCAAAAAAAAAAAAAAAACATTCTCATAAAACATTTGAATTCTCACAAAAAAAACACCTTTGAACATTTCCAAACAACACCGAAACACTTACAGCAGGATCACCACCAACTGAAAACATAACATGTACACACACAAAAAAAAAAAAACTAAGACATCCATCAACTATCATCAACGACCACTCATTTTTATAAACATTCGCACAAAAATTCACAATCACCAACTCCATACAATATCTAATACACTCCTCTCACTACCACCAACACATACCAGCACAGACAGGGATACCTCCCATGACATCACACTCCATCCTGTGTTTACTTGATGACGTCACACCCCACTTTTACTTCATTTAACTTATTGAGAGGAAGCTACTTGTTTCAACCTGTTATATCTCCAATATCTAAGATCACCACAATCAAGACGTTTACCAAATTCTATAACCCCACCACTAAGATCACACATTTTTTGTACACATTCTCTTAAAACATCATCATAACGAAGATCACTAAAACTATGTTTACTTTTACTAAGATCACGTAACATTTTGTCTTCTCTAACTCACCCACCAATTTACATTCTCATTCACACTTACACATTTAATTAACCGAAATTACATCTCATCCACCAAACTCCTCCCTCATTCTCCAGACTTTACAGCATTAGCACACACAAAAAAAAACTAACTCATACACTAGTAACATGAGACATTACCATAACTAACACACTGACTAGCTTTGAACCAACTCTGAACACCAAAACACCACTGAACATCTTCAAAATATACTCTGCACGTCATTTGAACACTTTCAAAAACACCTCCGAATACTCCCAAAACACTACTGATTACTACCAAATCACCACTGAATACTACCAAAACACCGTCAAAATCACCAGAAACTAAGTTTAACATCACCATCTAACACCCTTTTTATAGAAATCCCCTCAAATCACTGTAATCAAGAACTCCCAAGAACTCCCAAGAACACCAAAACCTGTAATTGACATATTGACAATAAATATAAGACATAAGCACAAAAAAATTTACCATGTCATGAGACATTACCAGAACTAAGTCACACACCTCCAACTAATACACAATCACTTTACTAAGTTCATGTTAACTATTCATCAACAAAAAATATTAATACAATTTACCCACCAAATTTATGTCAAAACATAAAATTGTTTTACACATTTTTTTTCTCAAACTGAATATTCATACCACATTTATCATTTCTCATCTATGTTACATATCACATTTCTCACCCTCATCATCCCTAAAACATCCTTTCTTATTCATCCGTATATCACCAAGAGATATTTTATCCCGACGACCTATCTCGACGTAGGAGCCAGAGTGTAGTAGGTGGTGTTGGAGTGGTGATGGTTGCTCTGGCTCCTACGTCGTGATGGCTCGTCGGGATAAAATATCTCTTGGTGATATACGGATTAATAAGAAAGGATGTTTTAGGGATGATGAGGGTGAGAAATGTGATATGTAACATAGATGAGAAATGATAAATGTGGTATGAATATTCAGTTTGAGAAAAAAAATGTGTAAAACAATTTTATGTTTTGACATAAATTTGGTGGGTAAATTGTATTAATATTTTTTGTTGATGAATAGTTAACATGAACTTAGTAAAGTGATTGTGTATTAGTTGGAGGTGTGTGACTTAGTTCTGGTAATGTCTCATGACATGGTAAATTTTTTTGTGCTTATGTCTTATATTTATTGTCAATATGTCAATTACAGGTTTTGGTGTATGTCTTAGTTAAGATGTGTGTCTTAGTTGGAGGTGAATGTCTTAGATTTGGTGTGTATGTCTCATGTCTTAAATTTGCGATTGAAATGTATAAGTTGTGGGTGTCTGTGTATTATTTTTATTTTTGGTGGTGAAGATATGTTATAGTGCTCATGTTATGTTATAGATGTTGGTGGAAGTGTCACGATATTTTTGTGTATGTCTTATTTTTGTGCGAATGTTTAAAAAATGTGTTTTCAGTGATCATAGTAGTTTTGAGATGAATGATCTTAGATTTTTGGTGATCTTTGTGAAGAGTGTTGATAGATGATGGTAAACATGAGATGGAATTGGTGATCGTGATTTTTGTGTGAATGTTTATAAAAAAATGAGTAATTTCTGTGATCTTAGTGGTGGGGTCATAAAATCTGGTAATCGTCTTGGTTATAGTGTTCTTAGATACTGTGGGTACAACAGGTTGAAACAAGGTGGGTTGGGTGTGATGTGACCACCAAGTAAACACAGATGGGAGTGTGACGTCACTGGAGGTGACCTCGCCGGTCCTGTGGGGTATGACATCGTGTGTTGGTGGTAGTGAGGTGAGTGCGCTTAGATATTGTCAAATATGTATTTTTGTGTGTGAATGTTTATAAGAAATGAGTGTTTTCTGAGGTATTAGTGGTTTTTGAGGTAAGTAAATATGGGCGTTTGTTGATGGTGGTCGTCTTAGATTTATGTGTGTACAAGATATGTTTTCAGTTGATGGTGATCATGTATTAGGTGTTCGTGTATTAGGTTTGTGTTCAGGCTTTTTTTTTTATGCGCCCATGGGGAGGGAGTTCTTGGTTATAGTGATTTGAGGGGATTTCTATAAAAAGGGTGTTAGATGGTGATGTTAAACTTAGTTTCTGGTGATTTTGACGGTGTTTTGGTAGTATTCAGTGGTGATTTGGTAGTAATCAGTAGTGTTTAGGGAGTATTCGGAGGTGTTTTTGAAGGTGTTCAAATGACGTGCAGAGTATTTTTTGAAGATGTTCAGTGGTGTTTTGGTGTTGTTCAGAGTTGGTTCAAAGCTAGTCAGTGTGATAGTTATGGTAATGTCTCATGTTACAAGTGTATGAGTTAGTTTTTTTTGTGTGCTAATGTTGTAAAGTCTGGAGAATAAGGGAGGAGTTTGGTGGATGAGATGTAATTTCGGTTAATGAAATGTGTAAGTGTGAATGAGAATGTAAATTGGTGGGTGAGTTAGAGAAGACAAAATGTTACGTGATCTTAGTAAAAGTATACATAATTTTAGTGATCTTCGTTATGATGATGTTTTAAGAGAATGTGCACAAAAAATGTGTGATCTTAGTGGTGGGGCTATAGAATTTGGTAAACGTCTTGATTGTGATCTTAGATATTGGAGATATAACAGGTTGAAACAAGTAGCTTCCTCTCAATAAGTTAAATGAAGTAAAAGTGGGGTGTGACGTCGTCAAGTAAACACAGGATGGAGTGGGATGTCATGGGAGGTATCCCTGTCTGTGCTGGTATGTGTTGGTGGTAGTGAGAGGAGTGTATTAGATATTGTATGGAGTTGGTGATTGTGAATTTTTGTGCGAATGTTTATAAAAATGAGTGGTCGTTGATGATAGGTGATGGATGTCTTAGTTTTTTTTTGTGTGTGTGTGTGTACATGTTATGTTTTCAGTTGGTGGTGATCCTACTGTAAGTGTTTCGGTGTTGTTTGGAAATGTTCAAAGGTGTTTTTTTGTAAGTATTCAAATGTTTTATGAGAATGTTTTTTTTTTTGCGTTCATGTTATATAATAGTCTGAGGTGAGTGGGATCGTCTTGGTTATAGTGATTTGAGGGGATTTCTATTAAATGGGTGTTAGTTGGTGGTGTTGATCTAAGTTTCTGGTGATTTTTAGTAGAGTTTGGGCAGTATTCAGTGGTGTTTTGGTAGTATTCAAAGGAGTTTGATGATGTTTTTGGAATATTCATATATAAATGTTGATCTTAGTTTATGGTGATTTTGGTGGTGTTTTGACTGAATTCAGTGGTGTATTTGGGAGTATTCAAATGGGTTTGATGATGTTTTTGATGGTGTTCAAATCATGTGCAAGAGTATTTTTGAAGGTGTTCTGGGAGTATTCAGTTATGATTTGGGGGGGGTTCAAATGATGTTTTTGGAGTATTCAGTGGTAATTGATGGTGTTTTTGGTAGTGTTCAAAGTAAAGTGAGTTGTCTGTGTGTGTTAGGTGGTCATAGAATTTTGTGAATAACTTGGTTACAGTGATTTTAGTGGATTTGAGATGGGTGATGAGATGCATTTGTGGATGTGAAATGTGATTTTTGTGTTTGTTTTGAAGAGGTGTGTTGGGAGACTGGTGAGTGGATGTGAAGAAATGTGGGTGAGATGGAGAGGGGTTTGGGGAGGGTTGTATTAGAAATTTAATGAAATATGGGGGGGGGTTACTGAAAATAAAGGTAATGTGTGAATATTTTAAAAGAAATTATAGAAGTGAAAAGTTATGATGCATTGGAAAAGAATGGAGGGTGTAGAAACATGTCGCAGTAGTTGGGTAGTGAGATGATTAGTTGTTGTGAGTATATTATCAATTTATGTGGATACAAGAAGATGGGTATGGAGAGGATTTTATTAGAATTTTAGTAATGTAGGGAGGAATGTGTATTACATTTTAAGATTCAATTAAAAGAAGGGGAAAAATTTGTATCGAAAGAGGAAAAATTGTGAATAAATTGGTAAGTGATGAGAGTTGTGGGTATTGTTGTCGAACTAGACATATCGAAAAAAGATGTTATAAGTGGGTTGTTGTTGTGGGTGTTGTGGGGTGTTGTGGGTTGTGGGTGTTGTGGGGTGTTGTGGGTTGTGGGTGTTGTGGGGTGTTGTGGGTTGTGGGTGTTGTGGGGTGTTGTGGGTTGTAGGTGTTGTGGGTGTTGTCGAACTAGAGATACCGAGAAGATGTTATAAGTGGGTTGTTGTTGTGACTTTTTCTGATGAAATTAGTTAAAACGAGAAAAAGTTGTGGGTTGTGGGTGTTGTGGGTTGTGGGTGTTGTGGGTTGTGGGTGTTGTTGTCGATCTAGAGATATTAAAAAAGTTGTTATAAGTTGGTTGTTGTTGTGGGTGTTGTGGGTGTTGTGGGTATTGTGGGTTTCGAGTGTTGTGGGTTGTGGGTGTTGTCGAACTAGAGATGCTGAAAAGTGGTTATATGTTGTGGGTTGTTGTTGTGGGTGTTGTGGGGTGTGGGTGTTGTGGGTTGTGGGTGTTGTGGGTTGTGAGTGTTGTGGGTTGTGGGTGTTGTTGTCGAACTAGAGATACTGAAAAGTGGTTATAAGTTGTGGGTTGTTGTTGTTGGGTGTGGGTGATGTGGGTTGTGGGTGTTGTGAGATGTGGGTGTTGTGGGTTGTGGGCGTTGTTGTCGAACTAGTGATGCCGAAAAAGTGGTTATAAGTTGTGGGTTGTTGATGTGACTTTTTCTGATGAAATCAGTTAAAACGAGAAAAAAAATTGTGGGTTGAGAGTGATCGTGTGTGTTTGGATTGTGTTCATGTTTGTTTGTTTTTTGCACTCATGTTATATCTTAGTTGGAGGAGAGTGGGATCGTCTTGGTTAAAGTGATTTGAGAGGATTTGTGTGAAAATGGGTGTAAGTCTGTGATGTTGATCTTAGTTTATTGTGATTTTGGTGGTGTTTTGACTGAATTCAGTGGTGCATTAGTAGTACTCAAATGGTGTTTGAGACTATTCAAAGGTGTTTTTGAAGGTGTTCAAATGATGTGCAAGAGTATTTATGAAGGTGTTCTGGGAGTATTCAGTGGTGATTTGGGGGTATTCAAATGATGTTTTTGGAGTATTCAAAGGTAATTGATGGTGTTTTTGGTGTTGTTCAAAGTAAAGTGTCTGAGTTAGTTTTTGTGATACTGTTGTAAAAATCTGGAGAATGAGGGAGGAGTTTGGGGATGAGATGTAATTTAATGAAATATGTAAGCGTAGATAAATTAGAGCTGTCAAATCTTATTTGGGATTGGAAGTGTTTCAGTGTTGTTTGGAAATGTTCAAAGGTATTTTTGTGAGTATTCAATGATTTATGAGAGTGTTTTGAAGGTGTTCAAAGTAAAGTGAGGTGTGTGTGTTTGTGTGTGTGTGTGTGTGCGTGTGTGTGTGTGTGTGTGTGTGTGTGTGTGTGTGTGTGTGTGTGTGTGTGTGTGTGTGTGTGTGTGTGTGTGTGTGTGTGCGTATTCGTAATATGTAAAATTGTGACTAGTGAATTTATCGAAAAGTGGTTTTAAGTGTTGTGGTGACTTTTTCTGATGAAATAGTTAAAACGAGAAAAATGTCTGGACTTGTGTTGTATTTTGTAAAGAAATTGTGGATTGTTGTGGGTATTAACGAAAAAATGTGGAATTATTTGGGTTATCCTGGGTTAAGAGTGAAAATGTTTTCCCTATGATGTATATGAAATGCATTGGTTGTATAATAAATAGTGTTATCCTGCATTTTAAGTTAATGTCTGCTCGACAAGATTCAGCCTGTGTGTGCAGTCATCACGTGACGTCACTGACATAGGAGGAAGTCGACAAGATTCAGCCTGTATGTGTGAGGTTATCACATGACGTCACTGACCGCCGAGTAAACACAGGTGGGGTGACGTCACACTTGTTTAGACCTGTAGTAAGAGAAAGTACCATGCCCCATAGGAGGAGTTCATTTGAATGCTTACCCCCAGAGGGGAGAATCCAAAAAGTTGATCCAAGGAGATGGAGACTTGGTATTATCGAGAAAACCTTGATCCAAGGAATTGGAGCAGGGAATTTGGGATGCAAGTGGGAGTCCATTTTGAATGCTTACCCCCAGAGGGGGAATCCAAAAAACTTGATCTGAGGAGATCATAAGAAATTGAAATTAAAAAAAAAAATTTGGATGGGGGTGAAAGTGGGAGGGGGAACCTCAAAAATTTGATCCGAGGAGATCATAAGAAAATGAAATTAAAAAAAAAATCCAAAAAAATCGGAAAAAAATTCGGGGTGCAGGGGCGATCCGGACGACGCTGCAGAAGGCGCAGCAGAAGGCGCGGGCGGGCGCGAGGGCGCGGGCGGGCGCGAGGGCATTGCGGGTGGGCGCGAGGGCGGGGGCGGGTGGGGGCACGGGTGGGGGGGCGTGGGGGGGTCGTGGGTGGGGTGGTCTCGAGGGCGAGGTGGTCTCGAGGGCGAGGTGGTCTCGAGGGCGAGGTGGTCTCGAGGGTGAGGTGGTCTCGAGGGCGAGGTCAAGGTCATTAGCATATAGGTGTGAAAAGGAGTCTGCTCAGGAAAGGAAGCCCCTCAGGAAAAGGAGCCACTCAGCCGCAGCCCTGTTCAGGAGGAGCCACTCAGTAAGAGACCGCTCTGTATAAGGAGCCACTGAGCCACCTTCAGCACTACTAATGTATATGTATATATATATATATATATATATATATATATATATATATATATATATATATATATATATATATATATATATATATATATATATATATATTCTGTACATTATCGCAAACACAAATATTTGCATATGTTTGCATAAGTATAGGTCAGCCATAGAGGTAGTCAGGTCTAAGGGAAGGATCCTAATCATATGTAGCATCTTGCCTGGAAGGGGAGTGGGCAATGAATGGATGTCTAGGGAAACTGGAATAAATTGCTTGCTAGAAAGGTACTGCAAGGAACTTGCAATCCCATTCATTGATACCTGGAGCATGTTCTATGGCAAACATGATATGTATGCAAGGGATGGGGTTCATCTCTCTGGGGCTGGAGTGGTTGCATTAGCCAATTCGATTGAGAGGGTAATTGATGGCTTGTCTAGTACTTTAAACTTATAGATTATAGAGGTATGGGTGTCTGTGAGAAACAATCAGGCTGCATTATTAGGGTTGAAAACAGCACATATAACCAGGATACCTCATGGATATGTTTAAAGGCAATATTCAAAATAAAGTTGCTAGTAAAGGCAAATCAGTTGATCAACAAACAAAGATAGTAGAGGGCAACGAGTGACTAGCTCCCTTAAGGTTTACTATACAAATAGTAGGAGTCTAAGAAATAAGATAGATGAGCTAAGATTGCTTGCAAGTGCAGGTGATATTGATATTATTGCTATAACAGAGACCTGGTTCAGCTTGAAAGATAGAAAAATGCCCTCTGAATGCAACATACAGGGTTATAAACTATTCCATACTGAAAGGGTCAACAGGAAGGGTGGTGTAGTGGCGATGTATGTCAGAGATAATTTAAATTGTTGTGTTAGACAAAATATAAAATTAGAAACATCGGACACAGAATCTGTTTGGCTACAGTTTCTCTAGGGTCGTGAAAAGTTAATTTTGGGTGTGATTTATAGGGTCCCACACCTTGACAGAGAGTGCAGTAAGCTGCTATGAGGCGAAATTCATAAGGCATCTAGATATGAAAATGTTGAGTTAATTGGAGATTTTAACTTCAGACAAATTGATTGGAACAATGTGACAGGAAATCTTGAGTCTAGTGACTTTCTTGATACAGTTCAGGATTTCTTTTTAAAACAGTTTGTGACAGAACCAACTAGAGGAAACAATCTGCTTGACTTGGTTCTTGCCGACAAAGAATCTTGAGGTTAATGATGAGCTTGGAGAAAGTGATCACAAATCACTTAGTTTCATTATATTATGGAGTTACCCAGATAACTGCAATCAAATCTCTCTCCCTGACTTTCGCTTGGCCGATTTCATGGGACTGAAAAATTACCTGGGTGGGCTAAATTGGGATGTCCTGACTATAGGTCAGGTAGCTGATGTTCATTGCCAATATGATGTTTTTCAGAGCATAGTTCTAGCCGCCCAGATCTAACAAAAATGATCCCAAATGGATGAACAATAGTTTAAAACACCTCATTGGTCAAAAGAGAGGCATACATAGGCGTATCAAAAGAGGGGATAGGCAGTTAAGAAATCAATATATTCAATTAAAGAGAGAAATAGAAAAAAAATAAGAAAAGCAAAAAGGGATTATGAGAATAAGGTCGCAAGGGATTCAAAAACTAACCCAAAAGGGATCTTTCAGGTATACAGAAGTAAGATTATGGACAAGATTGGCCCACTTAAGAGTAACTCTGGTCAGATCACTGACAGTGATAAGAATGTGTGTGAAAGTTTCAATTTTTACTTCCTCTCAGTTTTTACTCAGGAAGATACTAGCGAAATTCCAGAAATAATAGATTATGTAGAACAGGATGATAATAGATTATGCACGATTGCGGTAACTAGTGACATTGTCCTCAGACAAATTGCGAAATTTAAACCCAACAAATCCCCAGGCCCTGATGAACTGTTTGCAAGGGTGTTAAAGGAATGTAAAGAGGAACTTAGCATACCTTTGGCTAATCTTTTTAACATATCACTACAAACTGGCATTGTGCCAGACAAGTGGAAAATGGCAAATGTAATACATATTTACAAGGCAGGTGACAGGTCCTTAGCTTCGGACTATAGACCAATAAGCCTTACCTCCATAGTGGGAAAATTTATGGAATCAATAATTGTCGAAGCAATTCATAGCCATTTCGAAAGGTATAAATTGATTAATGAATCTCAACACGGTTTTACAAAGTAGCGTTCTTGTCTTACGAATTTACTAACTTTTTTCACTAAGGTATTTGAGTAGGTAGATCATGGTACTGAATATGATATTGTGTATATGGACTTCAGTAAGGCTTTCCTGGGTAGAGGCATGGCTGACAAATAGACAGTAGAGAGTTTGCATAAATGGGGAGAAATCAGAATGGGGTCACGTCACAAGCGCTGTTCCACGGGGGTCAGTGTTGGGCCCTTTGTTGTTCACAATTTACATAAAGGACATAGATGAGGGAATGAATAGCGACATAATCAAATTTGCTGATGACACCAAAACAGGCCATCCAGTTCATTCTAATGAGGACACTAGAGCACTCCAGGATGATTTAAATAGACTGATGCAATGGTCGTAGAAGTGGCAGATGCAGTTTAATATAGACAAATGCAAAGTTCTAAGTGTTGGACAGGAAAATAACCATGCCACATATAAACTAAATAATGTAGACCTTAATATTATGGATTGCCAAAAGGATTTAGGAGTTCTGGTTAGCAGTAATCTAAAACCAAGACAACAGTGCATTAATGTTTGCAATAAAGCTAACAGAATCTTTGGCTTCATAGCAAGAAGCATAAATAATAGAAGTCCTCAGGTTGTTCTTCAACTCTACATATCTTTGGTTAGGCCTCATTTAGATTATGCTGCACAATTTTGGTCACGGTATTACAGAATGGATATAAATACACTGGAAAACGAACAGAGGATGATGACAAAGTTGATCCCATGTATCAGAAATCTTCCCTATGAGGATAGACTGAGGACTCAGAATCTGCACTCTCTCGAAAGGCGTAAAATTAGGGGAGATATGATTGCGGTGTATAAATGGAAAACAGGAATTAATAAAGGGGATGTAAATAGCGTGCTAAAAATATCTAACATAGGCAGGACTCGCAGCAACGGCTTTAAAACGGAAAAATTCAGATTCAGGAAGGATATAGGAAAGTACTGGTTTGGTAATAGAGTTGTGGATGAGTGGAACAAACTCTCGAGTACCATCATAGACGCTAAGACGTTGTGTAGCTTTAAAAATAGGTTGAATAAATATATGAGTATGTGTGGGTGGGTGTGAGTTGGGCCTGACTAGCTTGGGCTATTAGGTCGGATGCACTGCTCCTCCCGTGACGTGTCTGACTTCACTAGATCAAGGCAGTGACTTAAACCGATGGGAGAAATGGAGCTGCCTCGCTTAGGCCAGTAGGCCTGTTGCAGTGTTCCTTCTTATGTTCTTATATGTATATATAAGCACATGATTGAATATGAACCCCGATACAAAGGTAGAGAGAGGAATATTCATACGGATTTATATGCAAATGCATTTATTGGCACACATATGCCTTCACATATGCGCACATGCATATTAAAGAACCTACATACTTATACACATATATACATACACTGTTATATCTGCACGTGTATATTTATGTATATAAATTCCCAGGGACACTGATACTTACGCACTCACACTGAAGAAGTTATGGACGACGATAATACATTAACTTTTAGTTGTGGTTCTATCAAAACAAAATTACCTTTGTTTTGTATGTGTATTCTTGGATGAAGGATATCTTAACTTGTTGAATGAAAATGTTTCGTTTCCTCTTCTACTTTTCCATACATGTATATATATATATATATATATATATATATATATATACATATATATATATATATATATATATATATATATATATATATATATATATATATATATATATATATATATATATATATTCCGGCTGCCGATTTTAAACACGCGTTTATGCTGCTTCGGCGAAAGTTCGGATTGCTGTTGTACTTTGTTAGTGTAAGTTTCCTAGTTTATTTGTAGAAATAGTATCTTTTCTGTATATAATCTAGAGAATACCTACATTTTAAACATTAATCATGAACCATCCTCATTACTGCCAATATGAAGATTTCTAACATATGATTTGCAGCAGATTTCTTGGCTATGCTAGGTTAGACTAGGTTGCTCTATATTCGTAAAAAATAATATAACTAGTTACAACATTACACAACAGTAAAAATATATATAAAATAAAGGTGATAAAATGTTCTGTCATGGGAAAGGAAAAAGGTTACACAAGATTTCAGCCAAAATGCTGTGGAAAATGGAACTAGTCCGTCTTTTATAATTTTGGGTCACTGAATGCGTAAATTATGACAAATTGGCTCCATTTATAGAGCCAGTTTGTCTGTTATATTTACCATGGGAAATGACGTTAAATAGATTATACAGGATTTCCTCAATATATTTTGTCTTAAAATTCATTCAATTTCCTGTGCTTATTATTGGAAGCTCTTTTTATCAACTTTGTCAATTGTTCTGATTCAGACTCTAGCACAGACTCTCATCACTGACATTGTTAAGGTATGTCTTCGAACCATCAGAAAGATATTGTCTCATTCTTCATTATGGAAGGTGACCTTGTAGCCTGAATAAATTTATTCAGGTATACACAAATGGAGTTACATAGATTATCATACATAGCAGCATATGTATAGAGAACCTGGGATGACCCATAAAAGACTGTGACTTATTTCCACTGAGATTCTTTGAACGACATCGATGTTCTGGTGGCAGCACTAAACGTTACACTAGGTGTTATTCACTAATATAAGCAGCTGAATACAAACTTGAAACTGAAATTAAGTTAGCTCATTAAGATTTCTTACTATTGGAGAATACATAAATCCAAGAATTGTTTATATAAAAGTGAAGTATCATCAAAAGTTATGCCACAGATAATAAAATGAGTCTTTAAAAACTTATTCATTATAGAGTAACTGCTAGAGAATGCTTCAGGGACATTTTGTCATTGGAGGTAGTAAATATTTAGAGATGTTTTAAGAGTTCTCCTTTAAGTTGATGGCTAA
>NC_091346.1:9166792-9196792 GCF_038502225.1 Cherax quadricarinatus
TTTTTGTTATCCTCATAACCTTACTCTTTCCTGAATTTAATTTTAATTTTCTTCTTTTTCATACGCTACCAAATTCATCCACCAACCTCTGCAACTTCTCTTCAGAATCTCCCAAGAGCACAGTGTCATCAGCAAAAAGCAACTGTGACAACTCCCAATTTGTGTGTGATTATCTTTTAACTCCACGCCTCTTGCCAAGACCCTCGCATTTACTTCTCTTACAACCCCATCTATAAATATATTAACCACGGTGACATCACACATCCTTGTCTAAGGCCTACTTTAACTGGGAAATAATCTCCCTCTTTCCTACATACTCTAACTTGAGCCTCACTATCCTCGTAAAAACTCTTCACTGCTTTCAGTAACCTACCTCCTATACCATACACCTGCAACATCTGCCACATTGCCTCCCTATCCACCCTGTCATACGCCTTTTCCAAATCCATAAATGCCACAAAACCCTCTTTATCTTATCTAAATACTGTTCACTTATATGTTTCACTGTAAACACTTGGTCTACACACCCCCTACCTTTCCTAAAGCCTCCTTGTTCGTCTGCTATCCTATTCTCCGTCTTACTCTTAATTCTTTCAATAATAACTCTACCATTCACTTTACCCGGTATACTCAACAGACTTATCCCCCTATAATTTTTGCACTCTTTTTTGTCCCCTTTGCTTTTATGCAAAGGAACTATGCATGCTCTCTGCCAATCTCTAGGTACCTTACCCTCTTCCATACATTTATTAAATAATTGCACCAACCACTCCAAATTCCTTGCATTGTTCAAATCTCTAGTAAGGCTGATGCATGCAGGGGATGAGATGAAAAGCTGTAAGCCTTCTCCCTGAAAGCTGGCTGCCTTGGATCAAAACGTGTAGCGCATGCTACACGCCAAGGTATTGTCCAGTGTGGGTAGATTGGTAAAGCAATGCGTACCTTGTCCTAAGGTTCGTAGGTTCGAGTCTCCTTCAGCCAGAGATCAGTGTTTGTGTATATTTCGCATGCTCTCGCGAATTCCTTGCATTGTTCAAATCTCTAGTAAGGCTGATGCATGCAGGGGATGAGATGAAAAGCTGTAAGCCTTCTCCCTGAAAGCTGGCTGCCTTGGATCAAAACGTGTAGTGCATGCTACACGCCAAGGTATTGTCCAGTGTGGGTAGATTGGTAAAGCACTGCGTACCTTGTCCTAAGGTTCGTAGGTTCGAGTCTCCATCAGCCAGAGATCAGTGTTTGTGTATATTTCGCATGCTCTCGCGAATTCCTTGCATTGTTCAAATCTCTAGTAAGGCTGATGCATGCAGGGGATGAGATGAAAAGCTGTAAGCCTTCTCCCTGAAAGCTGGCTGCCTTGGATCAAAACGTGTAGCGCATGCTACACGCCAAGGTATTGTCCAGTGTGGGTAGATTGGTAAAGCACTGCATATCTTGTCCTAAGGTTCGTAGGTTCGAGTCTCCTTCAGCCAGAGATCAGTGTTTGTGTATATTTCGCATGCTCTCGCGAATTCCTTGCATATATATATATATATATATATATATATATATATATATATATATATATATATATATATATATATATATAAACATATAAGTGAACAGTATTTAGATAATTCTAAAGAGGTCTTTGTGGCATTTATGGATTTGGAAAAGGCATATGACAGGGGGGATAGGGGGGCAATCTGGCAGATGTTGCAGGTGTATGGTGTAGGAGGTAGGTTACTGAAAGCAGTGAAGAGTTTTTACGTGGATAGTGAGGCTCAAGTTAGAGTACATAGGAAAGAAGGAAATTATTTCCCAGTAAGAGTAGGCCTTGGACAAGGATGTGTGATGTCACCGTGGTTGTTTAATATATTTATAGATGGGGATGTAAGAGAAATAAATGCGAGGGTCTTCACAAGAGGCGTGGAGTTAAAAGATAAAGAATCACACATAAAGTGGGAGTTGTCACAGTTGCTCTTTGCTGATGACACTGTGCTCTTGGGAGATTCTGAAGAGAAGTTGCAGAGATTGGTGGATGAATTTGGTAGGGTGTGCAAAAGAAGAAAATTAAAAGTGAATACAGGAAAGAGTAAGGTTATGAGGATAACAAAAATATTAGGTGATGAAAGATTGGATATCAGATTGGAGGGAGAGAGTATGGAGGAGGTGAATGTATTCCGATATTTGGGAGTGGACGTGTCAGCGGATGGGTATATGAAGGATGAGGTGAATCATAGAATTGATGAGGGGAAAAGGGTGAGTGGTGCACTTAGGAGTCTGTGGAGACAAAGAACTTTGTCCTTGGAGGCAAAGAGGGGAATGTATGAGAGTATAGTTTTACCAACACTCTTATATGGGTTTGAAGCATGGGTGATGAATGTTGCAGCGAGGAGAAGGCTGGAGGCAGTGGAGATGTCATGTCTGAGGGCATTGTGTGGTGTGAATATAATGCAGAGAATTCGTAGTTTGGAAGTTAGGAGGAGGTGCGGGATTACCAAAACTGTTGTCCAGAGGGCTGAGGAAGGGTTGTTGAGGTGGTTCGGACATGTAGAGAGAATGGAGCGAAAAAGAATGACTTCAAGAGTGTATCAGTCTGTAGTGGAAGGAAGACGGGGTAGGGGTCGGCCTAGGAAAGGTTGGAGGGAGGGGATAAAAGAAGGTTTTGTGTGCGAGGGGCTTGGACTTCCAGCAGGCGTGCGTGAGCGTGTTTGATAGGAGTGAGTGGAGACGAATGGTTTTTAATACTTGACGTGCTGTTGGAGTGTGAGCAAAGTAACATTTATGAAGGGGTTCAGGGAAACCGGCAGGCAGGACTTGAGTCCTGGAGATGGGAAGTACAGTGCCTGCACTCTGAAGGAGGGGTGTTAATGTTGCAGTTTAAAAACTGTAGTGTAAAGCACCCTTCTGGCAAGACAGTGATGGAGTGAATGATGGTGAAAGTTTTTCTTTTTCGGGCCACCCTGCCTTGGTGGGAATCGGCCAGTGTGATAATAAAAAAAATAAAAAAAAATAAACAGGCTGAAACAAGGTGGGTTGTGTGTGATGTTACCAACCACCAAGTAACACAGATGGGAGTGTGACGTCACTGGAGGTGACCTCGCCGGTCCTGTGAGGTGCGACATCGTGTGTTGGTGGTAGTGAGGTGAGTGCGCTTAGATATTGTCAAATATGATTTTTTGTGTGAAATGTTTATAAAATGAGTGTTTTCTGTGATATTAGTGATTTTTGAGGTAAGTGAACATTGGTGATTGTTGTTGGTGGATGTCTTAGATTATGTGTGCGTGTACAAGATGTTTTCAGTTGATGGTGATCATGTACTAAGTGTTTGCGTACTAGGTTTGTGTTCATGCTTTTTTTTTATGCGCCAATGTGGAGGGAGTTCTTGGTTATAGTGATTTGAGGGGATTTCTATAAAAAGGGTGTTAGATGGTGATGTTAAACTTAGTTTCTGGTGATTTTGACAGTGATTTGGTAGTATTCAGTGGTGATTTGGTAGTAATCAGTAGTGTTTTTGGAGTATTCGGAGGTGTTTGATGGTGTTTTTTTGAAGGTGTTCAAATGATGTGCAGAGTATTTTTTGAAGATGATCAGTGGTGTTTTGGTGATGTTCAGAGTTGGTTCAAAGTTTAATCAGTGTGTTAGTTATGGTATTGTCTCATGTCATAAGTGTATGAGTTAGTTTTTTTTTTGTGCTAATGTTGTAAAGTCTGGAGAATGAGGGAGGAGTTTGGTGGATGAGATGTAATTTCGGTTAATGAAATGTGTAAGTGTGAATGAGAATGTAAATTGGTGGGTGAGTTAGAGAAGATAAAATGATATGTGATCTTAGTAAAAGTATACATAGTTTTAGTTATCTTCGTTATGATGTTGTTTTAAGAGGCAGTAATCGGTGCTGTTTTGGTAGTATTCAGTGGTGTTTTGGGAGTATTCAGTGGTGTTTTGGGAGTATTCAGTGGTGTTTTGGGAGTATTCAAAGGAGTTTGATGATGTTTTTAGTGTTGTATAAAGTAAAGTGTGGTGTGTGTGGGTGTGTTTGTGTTAGTTTTGGTAAAATGTCTCATGTCATAAGTGTATGAGTTAGTTTTTGTGATAATGTTGTAAAGTCTGGAGACTGAGGGAGTAGTATGGTGGATGAGTTGTAATTTCAGTTAATGAAATGTGTAAGTGTAGATAAATTAGAGATGATAAATCTTATTTGGGAGTAATCAAAATGATATTTTGGAAGTGCTTCAGTGTTGTTTGGAAATGTTCAAAGGTGTTTATGTGAGTATTCAAATGATTTATGAGAGTGTTCGAAGTAATCTTGGGATTGTTCTGTAGTGAGATGATAAAGGTTGTGGATGAGTAAATATTTCTTAAGAGATATTGAGCAAAGGTGGACTCAAATGATGTATGAGAGTGTTTTGAAGGTGTTCAAAGTAAAGTTATGGTGTGTGTGTGTGTGTGTGTGTGTGTGTGTGTGTGTGTGTGTGTGTGTGTGTACTCACCTAATTGTACTCACCTAATTGTGGTTGCAGGGGTCGAGACTCAGCTCCTGGCCCCGCCTCTTCACTGATCGCTACTGGGTCCTCTCTCTCTCTGCTTCCTGAGCTTTGTCATACCTCTTCTTAAAACTATGTATGGTTCCTGCCTCCACTACTTCACTTGCTAGGCTATTCCACTTGCTGACAACTCTATGACTGAAGAAATACTTCCTAACGTCCCTGTGACTCGTCTGAGTCTTCAGCTTCCAGTTGTGTGTGTGTGAGTGTGTGTGTGTGCATGTGTGTTTGTGTGTGTGTGTGTGTGTGTGTGTGCGTGTGTGTGTGTGTGTGTGTTAGGTGGTCATAGAGTTTTGTGAATATCTTGGATACAGTGATTTTAGTGGATTTGAGATGGGTGATGAGATGCATTTGTGGATGTGAAATGTGATTTTTGTGTTTGTTCTGAAGAGGTGTGTTGGGAGACTGGTGAGTGGATGTGAAGAAATGTGGGTGAGATGGAGAGGGGTTTGGGGAGGGTTGTATTAGAAATTTAATGAAATATGGAGGGGGGGGGGGATTTTACTGAAAATATAGGTAATGTGTGAATATTTTAAAGGAAATTATAGAAGTGAAAAGTTATGATGCATTGGAAAAGAATGGAGGGTGTAGAAACATGTCGCAGTAGTTGGGTAGTGAGATGATTAGTTGTTGTGAGTATATTATCAATTTATGTGGATACAAGAAGATGGGTATGGAGAGGATTTTATTAGAATTTTAGTAATGTAGGGAGGAATGTGTATTACATTTTAAGATTCAATTAAAAGAAGGGGAAAAATTTGTATCGAAAGAGGAAAAATTGTGAATAAATTGGTAAGTGTTGTGGGTTGTGGGTGCTGTGGGTTGTTGTTGTGGGTGTTGTGGGGTGTTGTGGGTTGTGGGTGTTGTGGGGTGTTGTGGGTTGTGGGTGTTGTGGGGCTGTTGTGTGTTGTTGGTGTTGTGGGTGTTGTTGTCGAACTAGAGATATCGAAAAGATGTTATAAGTGGGTTGTTGTTGTGACTTTTTCTGCTGAAATTAGTTAAAACGAGAAAAAAATTGTGGGTTGATGGTGATGTGGGTTGTGGGGGTTGTGGGATGTGGGTGTTGTGGGTTGTGGGTGTTGTTGTCGAACTAGAGATACCGAAAAGACGTTATAAGTGGGTTGTTGTTATGACTTTTTCTGATGAAATAGTTAAAACGAGAAAAATGTCTAGACTTGTGTTGTATTTTGTAAAGAAATTGTGGGTTGTGGGTGTTGTGGGATGTGGGTGATGTGGGATGTGGGTGTTGTGGGTTGTGGGCGTTGTTGTCGAACTAGAGATACCGAAAAGACGTTATAAGTGGGTTGTTGTTGTGACTTTGTGATGAAATTAGTTAAAACGAGAAAAAATTGTGGGGTGTGGGCGATGTTGGTGATGTGGGTTGTGGGTGATGTGGGGTGTGGGTGTTGTGGGTTGTGGGTGTTGTGGGATGTGGGTGTTGATTTTAGTTTATGGTGATTTTGGTGGTGTTTTGAGTTCATTCAGTGGTGTTTTAGTAGTATTCAGTGGTGTATTTGGGAGTACTCAAATGGTGTTTTGAGGTTATTCAAAGGTGTGATTATAAGTTGTGGGTTGTTGTTGTTGTGACTTTCTGATGAAATTAGTTAAAACGAGAAAAAATTGTGGAGTGTGGGTGATGTGGGTGATGTGGGTTGTGGGTGATGTGGGATGTGTGTGTTGTGGGTGTTGTGGGATGTGGGTGTTGTTGTCGAACTAGAGATACCGAAAAAGATGTTATAAGTGGGTTGTTGTTGTGACTTTTTCTGATGAAATTAGTTAAAACGAGAAAAAATTGTGGGTTGTTGGTGATGTGGGTTGTGGGTGATGTGGGATGTGGGTGTTGTGGGTTGTGGGATGTGGGTGTTGATCTTAGTTTATGGTGATTTTGGTGGTGTTTTTGACTGAAATCAGTGGTGTATTTGGGAGTACTCAAATGGTGTTTTGAGGTTATTCAAAGGTGTTTTTTGAAGGTGTTCAAATGATGTGCAAGAGTACTTATGAAGGTGTTCTGGGAGTATTCAGAGGTGATTTGGGGGTGTTCGAATGATGTTTTTGGAGTATTTAAAGGTAATTGATGGTGTTTTTTGGTGATGTTCAAAGTAAAGTGTTTGAGTTAGTTTTTGTGATACTGTTGTAAAAATCTGGAGAATGAGGGAGTAGTATGGGGGGATGAGTTGTAATTTAATGAAATGTGTAAGTGCAGATAAATTAGAACTGTCAAATCTTGTTTGGGAGTATTCAAAATGATATTTTGGAAGTGTTTCAGTGTTGTTTGGAAATGTTCAAAGGTATTTTTGTGAGTATTCAAATGATTTATGAGAGTGTTTTGAAGGTGTTCAAAGTAAAGTGAGGTGTGTGTGCGTATTAACTTCGTAATATGTGAAATTGTGACTAGTGAATTTATCGAAAAGTGGTTATAAGTGTTGTGGTGACTTTCTGATGAAATAGTTAAAACGAGAAAAATTGGGGGTTATGAGTGAAAATTGTGAGGTGTTGGTTGGAGTGTGAGGGTTCGGGAGGGTGGGGAGGAGGAGAGAGAGAAGGTTACTTCGTGGGGAGTGACCTGAGATGAAAGAGTTAAAACGAGAAAAATGTCTAGACTTGTGTTGTATTTTGTAAAGAAATTGTGGATTGTTGTGGGTATTAACGAAAAAAAATGTGAAATTATTTGGATTATCCTGGGTTAAGAGTGAAAATGTTTTCCCTATGTTGTATATGAAATGTATAGGGGGGAAGTCGGCAAGATTCAGCCTGTGTGTGTGGGGTCATCGCGTGACGTCACTGACATAGGGGGAAGTCGACAAGATTCAGCCTGTATGTGTGAGGTCATCACGTGACGTCACTGACTGCCGAGTAAACATAGGTGGGGTGACGTCACACTTGTTTAGACCTGTAGTAAGAGAAAGTACCATGCCTCATAGGAGGAGTTCATTTGAATGCTTACCCCCAGAGGGGGAATCCAAAAACTCGGTCCCAGGAGATGGAGGAGAAAACCTTGATCCAAGGAGATGGAGTCTTGGTATTATCGAGAAAACTTGATCCAAGGAGATCATAAGATTTTCGAAACCCCATAGGGGGGAATCCAAAAACTTGATCCAAGGAGATGGAGTCTTTGATTTCGAGAAAACCTTGATCCAAGGAAGTAGAGTCTTTGTATTATCGAGAGAAAAAAAATTGGGGTTGAAGTGGGAGTCCATTTTGAATGCTTATACCCAGAGGGGGGAATCCAAAAAACTTGATCCGAGGAGATGGAGGAGAAATACTTGGACATAGAGGGTAGAAGTGGATGGTGGGGGAAATCTTTGTATTATTGATATCGAGAAAAACTTGATCCGAGGAGATGGAGACTTTGATTTCGAGAAAAAAAATAGAAAAAATTTGGGATGTGGGTGAAAGTGGGGGAGAGGGGGAACCTCGAAAACTTGATCCAAGGAGATGGAGGAGAAATTTTGGGGGTGGAAGGAGGGGTACCCAAAAACTTTATCCAAGGAGATGGAGTCTTTGTATTATCAAGAAAAAAAAAAAAGTGGGGTGGGGGTGAACATGGGGGGAACCTCAAAAATTTGATCCAAGGAGGGCTCAAGAAAATTAAAAAAAAATTGAAAAAATCGGAAAAAAATTCGGGGCTCGGGGTCGATCCGGACGACACTGCAGAAGGCGCAGCAGAAGGCGCGGGCGGGCGCAACGGGCGGGATGCGAGGGGCTTGGGCAGGTGGCTGGGTCGGCGCAATGGGCGGGGGGCACGGGGGGCGCGGGGGGCGTGGGGGGGTCGTGGGTGGGGGGTTGAGGGTGGGGGTTGAGGGTGAGGTGGTCTTGAGAGTGAGGTGGTCTCGAGGGCGAGGTTAAGGTCATTAGCATATAGGTGTGAAAAGAGAGCCACTCAGAGGAAGCCACTCAGAGGAGGAAGCCACTCTGCCGCATGAGCCACTGAGAGGAGGAGCCACTCTGCCGCATGAGCCACTGAGAGGAGGAGCCACTCTGCTGCATGAGCCATACAGAAGAAATCATCACTACTTATATATATATATATATATATATATATATATATATATATATATAT
Organism: Cherax quadricarinatus; assembly: GCF_038502225.1. NCBI lineage: Eukaryota > Metazoa > Arthropoda > Malacostraca > Decapoda > Parastacidae > Cherax > Cherax quadricarinatus. Next base: position 9,175,376 of record NC_091346.1, read on the forward strand.
ATATATATATATATATATATATATATATATATATATATATATATATAAGGCACTGAACCTGTCATTAGAGGATGAGCAATGGGATCAGGCAACCCTCCCAGTGCGACTGGGAGGTATAGGGGTGCGTAAAGCAATGCATGTTGCTTTACCTGCTTTTCTGTCTTCGTGTTTGGCTTCCAGTACATTAGTCAAGAAGATAGTGCCCGAACGCTTGAGAGATGTGGTAAGAGCTCAAGACCCCAGGTTTACTGAAGCAGCGATTCGGTGGGACACCCTTACAGACTCCTCCAGTAGACCAGCTCCTCCCAAACAGCACAAACAGTCCCACTGGGACAAACCGATCATGGAAAAAATCGCCAACACAATGCTCTCCAATGCTTCAGGAAAGAACAAAGCTCGTCTCCTGGCAGTGAAGGCACCACACTCAGGAGATTTCCTGTTAGCTGTTCCCAATTCCTCCCTGGGCACCCGTCTCGACCCACAGGCCATTCGGATTGGTGTTGCTCTTCGCCTAGCCGCCGCCATCCTCACCGAACATAGGTGTATTTGCGGCAGGGCGACAGCTGATCAATTCGGACTTCATGGTCTCGTGTGTCACACAGCAGAAGGGAAGTATGCCAGACATGAGGAGGTCAGTGATATAATAAAGAGAAGCCTCGCCACAGCCCGTTGCCCAGCTCAACGGGAACCCCAAGTACAGAGGTCTGATGGAAGTCAAAAGCGTCCTGATGGAGCCACTATGCTACCTTGGAAGGATGGAGAGCAGATTGCCTGGGACTACACCTGTGCCGCCACATTGGCAGACACCTACTTGCCATACTCTGTAGTGGAAGGGGGTGGAGCTGCCAGCCACAGGGAGACCCAGAAGATCCGAAAATATGAAGACCTTCCCCCTTGCTATAACTTCATTCCAATAGGGTCGGAGACCCTTGGAGCATGAGGCAAGTGTGCTCTAAAGTTCCTCAAAGAGCTAGGTGAAAAGCTCATCATAGAAACCAAGGACCACAGGGCGACCAGCTTCCTCTTTCAGAAACTCAGTGTTGCGATCCAGAGAGGAAATGCCTGCAGCATTCTGGGCACGCAGCCCACCGCAGGGGAGCTGGACGAAGTATTCGAGATGTAGCTCTGAGTTACCTATGTTGTTTTACTTTCTGTTGTATTTTTGTGAATGTTTGGCCAATATATATATATATATATATATATATATATATATATATATATATATATATATATATATATAGATATATATATATATATATATGTCGTGCCGAATAGGCAGAACTTGCGATCTTGGCTTAAATAGCAACGCTCGTCTTGCCATATAGGACAAGTGAAAATTTGTGTATGCAATAATTTCGCCAAAATCATTCTGAACCTAACGAAAAAAATATATTTCACTGTGTTTGTTTAGTATTAAATTATTGTAAACAAATCTAAAATATATATAGTTGGGTTAGGCTAAAATAAATTGTTCTTGTTATAATATGGTTAGGTAAGTTTTCTAAGATTCTTCTGTTGCAAAATTAAATTTTTTTACACCAACAGTAATGAAAAAAATCTAGCTTTAAACGTATAAGAGACATTTTTAGAAAAATTTAATTTTAAATGAGTTCTTGCTAATTGACCAGTTTTACATATTCGGCACGACATATATATATATATGACCACAGGGCAACCAGCTTCCTCTTTCAGAGACTCAGTGTTGCGATCCAGAGAGGAAATGCCTGCAGCATTCTGGGCACGTGGCCCACCGCCGGGGAGCTGGACGAAGTATTCGAGATGTAGCTCTGAGTTACCTATGTTGTTTTACTTTCTATTGTATCTTTGTGAATGTTTTGCCAATGTGCTTTGTCTTTATACAATATATATATATATATATATATATATATATATATATATATATATATATATATATATATATATATATATATATATTTCTACATAAGCTTTATTTAAAAACAAGATACATTGACAAAAATACAAAATGGAGTTAAACAACATAGATAACAACTCAGAGCTACATCTCGAATACTTCGTCCAGCTCTCCGGCAGTGGGCCTCGTGCCAAGAATGCTGCAGGCATTTCCTCTTTGGGCTGCGACACTGAGTCTCTGAAAGAGGAAGCTGGTCACCCTGTGGTCCTTGATTTCTATGGTGAGTTTTTCACCCAGCTCTTTGAATAACTTTAGAGCACACTTGCCCCATGCTCCAAGGGTCTCCGACCCTATTGGGATGAAGTTACAGCAAGGGGGAAGGTCTTCATATTTGCGGGTCTTCTGGGTCTCCTTGTGGCTGGAAGCTCCACCCCCTTCAGCTAAGGAGTATGGCAAGTAGGTGTCTGCCAATGTGGCGGCGCAGGTGTAGTCCCAGGCAATCTGCTTACCATCCTTCCAGGGTAGCATAGTGGCTCCATCAAGACAGTTTTTTCTCTCAGACCTCTGCACTTGGGATTCCCGTTGAACTGAGCAACGGGCTGTGGCGAGGCTTCTCTTTATGTCATTGACCTCCTCATGTCTGGCATACTTCCGTTCTGATGTGTGACACATAAGACCATGAAGTCTGAATTGATCAGCTGTCGCCCTGCCGCAAATCCACCTATGTTCGGTGAGGATGGGGCGGCTAGGCTAAGAGCAACACCAATCCAAATGGAATGTGGGTCGAGGGAGGAATTGGGAACAGCTAGAAGGAAATCTCATGAGTGTGGTGCCTTCACCGCTAGGAGACGAGCTTTGTCCTTTCCTGAAGTGTTGGTGAGCTCTGTGATGGCGATTTTTTCCAGGATCGGTTTGTCCCAGTGGGACTGTTTGTGCTTTTTGGGAGGAGCTGGTCTACTGGAGGTGTCTGCAAGGGTGTCCCACCGCATCGCTGCTTCAGTAAACCTGGGGTCTTGAGCTCCTACCACGTCTCTCAAGCGTTAGGGGACGATCTTCTTGACTAATATGCTGGAAGCCAAACATGAAGACAGGAAAGCAGGTAAGACTACATGCATTGCTTTGTACACTACTATACCTCCCAGTCTCACTGGTAGGGTTGCCTGATCCCGTTGCCGATCCTCTAGTGACAGGTTCAGTTCCTTCTTAAAGGTTGATCTCAGGTGTGCGGCATTTTCGTCGAGTGTTGGGTTGTCAAAAGATGGTGCACACCTCAGGAAGTGAGTGAGTCTTGGCATAGTAAGACCCCTTGTGAGGAGATACAGAGCATCATGGCCATCAAGATCGCTTATTCTCTACTCCATTCTCATCAGGTCATTCAATTTGTCCTTGAGGACAGTGTCGATTGCCTGGTGACCCAACCATGCTCCCAAGAGGGTACTGTTGGATGGAGTGGTAGTAGAGACTTCTGGGAGGATTCTTCGCATAGCATTGATTATTTCCTGGTTTGCTGTGATATCGCACTTGGAGGGGTTGAAGATGAGTCAAATCTTCTCCCTGTGTTTTCACCAGTTGTAGGTCCTCTAACAGGAACTCTTCAGTACCTACCAGAGTGCCATCATCCAGGTACCAGATGTTGATCTCTCTGCCAAGCAGAAGAGAAGTGGAGGGAGTGGGTCACCGTGCTGAACACCCTCTGATGAGAGAATTTCATGTTTTCCAAACAAAAGAATTGAAAGTTTGCTGTAGCTTGCAGAAATGAAGGGAAAAAGACTGAGGAACCATTCCCAAAAGGACAGCAAGACACCATATTAAAAGCATTTCTAAAATCAAGTTTGACTACACCCTTGTCTTTTGGTAAGTTCCTGATGTAGGTCCTTGCCGCATGAGCTGCGGCTTCACTGCCTTGAGAGACCCCAAAGCCCAGTTGGTGTGGCTGGGGTAAACTGGCAGCTTCTAGGCGAATGTTTCTTACTGCTGCTTTGGCAACGAGACGGCGAAGAGTGTTTCCAACCGCAATGGATCCGAGTCCCTCATCCTTCTTCAAAGCTCATAGTGAGGCTCCAAAAAAAGAAAGGTTTAATTTCTTCTGGGATTTGTCCAGCCAGGCAGTTGACGAAAGTTGTTAACTTGGTGAGAAGAACTGATGCAGATGCACCGAGTACTGGATTTACCATCTCTTTGAGGTGTTGTGGTCGAGTTCCAGTGTAACCTCCTGCAGATCCTGCTGGAAATGACACTATCGCCTTATAGACTTCTGATTCTGGCAAAATTAATTGTTCAGTGCTCATATGAGGTCTTCCTCAGGGTTGTTGTTGATGGTCATGGTGTCCCTGGTTGGATGCTTGTCTCTTAGTGCTTGGGCTGTGGTCTCATCTTTGGGGGCTACAGTGTCATTATTCTGATTGCTCTCACTGTGTTACCTTTCTCGATTTTTTGCTAACCTGTGCACAAATTTTCTCGTTTCGGGTCTACCTGTGTGATTCCTGCGATAATGAGGCAGAGGGACACAATTATCCATTCTTGGGTAGTTGCGCACTGCCTTGATGACTGATGTGGTTAGCAGTTTGCCTCGTCTCTCAGGAACGGCAAGACAGACATTGCCGAACAGGAGTAGGTTGCGCCATGCTTGGATGGTGCCTCGGGCTTCTAAGTTGGTGGAACCTCCATTCACCTGTTTAAGAAGGTCTGTGAATTTCTCTACTGCATATGGGCGAGCCGCTTTAGGGATATGGGATAGGGTACTGCTAGCAGTGGATTTGAATGCCAACAAAAGGTTATTGCAAGTGAGGAGGTTGCCATTAGAATTGTCAACTGCCTGTTGAGGCTGTGGACTGCTCTCTGCTGGTGGCATATGTGATCCTGCACACCCATTGTGTGCACCAATAAGGCCATCCCTGTTGCGTGCTCGAAACTCTCCACACACCTGCCATGTGCCTCTTCATTCATTGTTGGATGTACTGTTTCCCTGACTTTGTGGCTGGCTGGCTGCATCATCTGCCATACCTCAAACTGTGTGGTAAGCTCAGACTGAAGGGAAAATGGCACATGGCACATACTGCAGGTGGTTCATGGTGGTGGTGGGGGGAGGTGAGGGGTCTCTCTTCCTTATTGTGGGGAGTGGAGGAGAGGGAGGCGTGGAAGATGTGTGATAAGGCGAAGCATGACACTCACTTCCTCCCACGACACGTCACTATACACCACCATACTCTGTGCACAGCCCCCACTATAAACGACACACCGCTATACACTACACATGCTATGCGCATACCAAGTGCATGCTAAGCACATACTATGCACTATACACTATATACACTATACACACGGTGAACAAACATTCCATTGTCGTAACACGAGCACATGGTGTATGAGCGCCTGTTTGAGGAAGGGAGGGGGTGTACACAGTTTTACCCCTCAACCTCCGCCTCCATTTCCTCCTCCTTGAGGCCTTCCCTCACCGACCTCTCCTACCCATAGGTGACCGTTATGTTCCCTCACTGAATTCACATACACAACACTTTTCTTGATTCTGAAGGGAGAGAGGAAACGTAGAGTTTTCTAGCCCATTTCCAACACGTGCAGCAGATAATCACACACCAGCCTATTGATGATAATCCTGGTAGGTGTTCTTCACTGGACGATGTTGTGCCAAAACCACAGAGCAGGATGCCCACAGCCTCCTTCTGGCAGAGGAGCCAGATATATATATATATATATATATATATATATATATATATATATATATATATATATATATATATATATATATATATCTGGTTAATATCAGAGAACAGGCGAAATATTCACAAACACTAATTTCAGGCCGAAGGAGACTCGAACCTACGAATCCTGGAACAAGGTAAGCAGTGCTCTACTCACCGTACTCCACTGGTCCAATACCTTGGCGCCCAGCCAACGTTAGACGTTTTGGTCCAAGGCAGCCAGCATTCAGGCAGGTGGTGTTAGCTATTTCATCTAATCCCCTGCATGCATCGACCTACGAGAGATTTTTGCAATGTTTAGAATTCGCAGAACCACCACCACAAGCATCACTACTACTACCACCACCTCCACTACCACTACAACCACCACCACCACCACCACTACTACCACCATCACCACAATCATTACCAAAATTGCTACGAACTGCAGCAACACCACCGACACATCCACGACTTTCATTCACCTGGATAATAGCATAATTAGTACAGATATAAATGAATGGGTTCCCTGGTGTGTTGTAAATATTTGTGAATTCTATTACTAACTGAAATTTCCATATATCACTCTGGTTCTCTGGTGCTGCAAAACTCTGAATACAAATTCAGCAAAATGTGCTGTAATTTTTAATTCTTTTGCTAACTTAACCATAAAATAGTGCTTGTTAAAATTTAGTAACTATTCCCCTTACATGGGAAAACATTGTTTTTAATTGTCACAAAATACTTCTATATATGTTGTCAGCTAGTTTACTTCTGAATTGTTTAAAATTTCTTTTTCTGATTTAAAATGTTTATCTTTTGCGATATTCGGAAATATCGCGTGGATAGACCGACTGTTACCCACCTTCCATCCACGATATCTCAGACCTTGTCTATAACGAAACGTAATATATATAATTTATTTGTCATTTTAGATGAGTTTGAATATTCTGATGAGATAAAAAAATTACTAAGTGACAATGTAAAGCAAAAACAGTTCACTAACATTCTCCTCGAACAAGTCAATTGTCACCTCAATAAACGACTTAAAACGTTATTGAAGGGAAGTGACGAATTAATTAAATGTCTGTCAGCCTGGCTGGCAACTCTGCCGTAGCTTAATGAATTAATTAATCAAGATTCATAATACAGGAAACACAGCTCGCCGTATAATAAGTTCAGTGTGCTCGGATACATACAACCTATCCAAATGGCTAGTTAAAACTCCTAACTCCCATTAGTCGGAAAGATTTCGGATGCCTTTATTAAAAATAATGTTGACCTTAAAGAAAGGCTCCGGAAATTGTGTATATCACATAACTTTATTATCATGAGTTTTGATGACTCAGTATTGTTTACCAGAGTCCCAGTCCCTGATTTGTTTACATATCTTGACGAGGATTTAGAAAAATTCTCTCTACTCTACCACACTAACCAAATTATTGAGCATATTAAGCTTTGTGTTATGGACCTGCAAGTCCATATTTGAAGGTAAATACTGTACTCTAAGGTATGGCATGGTCATGGGAAATACTCTTAGCTTTTTATTCAGAATCTTGTATATTGAATTGTATGAGACTAGGATTCTTAGAGATATCCTCCCAAGGCTAATTGTTTCAGATACATAGACAATGGTCAATGACTTTTGCCTAGAAATCACGTTATTGATGAACTCCTTCCTAGATTCAATGATTTGAATCTAGATAACAAGTTGTCTTTCCTAGATGATAAACAAAATGGCAGAATACTGTGACTGAAACAATTCGGAACTAACCCACATAAAAGAGAGAAAAGTTTATGACTGACATTTCGGTCCGTACTGGATCATTCACAATGTCACGGAACTTCAGGAGGATATAAAAAAAACTCAATTCGTGGTCAGAAAAGTAGCAGATGCAGTTCAATGTAGATAAATGCAAAGTTCTGAAGCTCGGGAATGTTTATAACCTTAGCACTTGTCAGCTAAATAATGTAAAACTTAGCCGTACAGAATGTGAAAAGGACTTGGGGGTTATGGTAAACAACCTTAAATCAAGACAGCAATGCCTAAGCATACGTAATAAGGCAAATAGATTACTGGGATTTGTATCAAGAAGTGTAAGCAACAGAAGTTCAGCGGTCATATTACAGCTTTATACATCACCTAGATTACGCAGCTCAGTTGTGGTCACCGTATTGCAGAATGGATATGAATGCACTGGAAAACGTACAAAGGAGGATGACGAAGTTGATTCCATGTACTAGAAATCTGTGTGTGTGAATCTTGAAATGGTATAAAATACCGACAGGTTGTCAGGTAAGACACATATGCAACAGTTAGGTATCTTTATTTCGAAACTTTTCGCCTACACTGTAGGCTTCTTCAGTCGGATACAGAAAAGTTGATAGAAATCTTTTCTATGAGGATAGACTGAGAGCCCTGAATCTGCACTCTCTAGAAAGGCGTAGAATTAGGGGAATATGATTGAAGTGTATAAATGGAAAACAGGAATAAAAAAGGGGATGTAAATAACGTGCTAAAAAATAACTAGCCAAGACAGAACTCGCAGCAATGGTTTTAAGAAGGAAAAATTCAGATTCAGGAAGGATTTAGGAAAGCACTGGTTTGGTAACAGAGTTGCGGATGAGTGGAACAAACTCCCGAGTACTGTCGTAGAAGCTAAAACGTTGTTTTAGATAGGTTGAATAGGTACATGAGTGAGTGTGGGTGGGTGTGAGTTGGACCTGACTAGCTTGTGATAATGGGTCTGATGCCGTGCTCCTTCTTTAAGTGGATGTGACCTGCCCTGACTATGCTTGGGCCGGTGGGTGACTTTGACCTGCCTCGCATGGGCCAGTAGGCCTGATGCAGTGTTCCTTTATGTTTTTATGTTCTTAAATAAAGTTTTGAGGATATCTCTCCAAGAGAAAGCCCTCAATAATGGATTCAAATTAGGTAAGGTAAGATTTAGAAACGATATTGGAAAGTATTGGTTTGGAAATAAGGTAGTTGGTGAGTGGAAGAGTCTGCCTGGTAGGGTTATTGAGGCTAAAACCTTGGGTAGTTTCAAATTTAGGTTGGAAAAATATATATGAGCGAGAGGGGCTGGATTTGACTGGGACTTGACCATGAGTCGATAGATTTATCGAAGCTTATTGCTTGGGTAGCGTTTCAAATGGGTTGGACACATATTCTGTTAGTTGGATGTATTTATGAAGGACCTGTCTAGTATGAGCCACAAGGCCTGCTACAGTGCTCTGCCTTTCTTATGTTCTTATGTTCAGTGTGATTTGAATGGTCCAAGACGGACAGAAACGTCATCATAAGCTTTCCTCCCTCCTATGTGAAGGTTATTTCTGTAATGCCTGTCCTAAGTGTTCTAATCCACCATGCTGACATGAAATTAAAATTTACAGTGTACAGGAAGCCAACTAATGTGTCGTTATGCACTTACTATTATTCCAGTAATAAATCTAGGATTAAAAGAAGCGTTTTCCTTACTATGTTCTTGATTGTTTTACGTATTTGTAGCCTGGAGTATGTTGATGACGAAGTTAACGTGATATTCAACATAGCTACTAAACTGAGATATCCGAGGGATTTTGTCGAGAAGTCGTTACTGGCTGCCAGGACTGAGCCCTGGGAAGTAACTTCCACAAAAAATATATTGTCTACAAGGTCCCATGCACATGGTGCTCTTTTTCATACCTTGGGAAGACAGGAAAAGCACGTGAAATCAGACTAGCCCAACATCTGTACTCTGTGAGGACAGCTCTGTACTCGAATACAATATTTAATCAAGGTAGTAGTTGCAATCATCCTCCGGGGTGGGCATCAGTTCATGTCACTGTACCCAATAGTTCTGCTACGGGAAGGAACATAATTGAATCCTATCTCATAAAACGTGATAGGAATGCCTTAAATAACTCAAGTGATGAAATGTACTAACTCGAAAGCAATTTAGTAGAGTCAGTTCTGCACACTCTTCAGCGAGAATAATATACAAAATCCCCTGAGTGCTCATTATGTAACAGGTTCTCGTAAGGATTTGATGTTAGGCCAGTTCTTTTCGCTCCTGTCCTGCATTTTTCGCTTGTGAGAGATCCTGCCGATCTGTCTCTCCATGCATAGGAAATGCCAGGAGATTTACCATCCCCGTAGGCGGATGTAGGTCAGCGCATGCTCCCGTTAGCTCTCAATATCTCCGGTTCCTATTTAAGAGTAGAATATGATAGACTGTTCCCTATGTTTCACCTGTCGGAGATCGTGTCCCACCGTCTTCATTGCCATAAACAGGGAATTTCCGTTAAGTATACCATCTCCCCTGGGTTGGTGGAGGTGAGAATATGTCCCTGCCACTTCTCAAATTTTCTGGTACCGTTTTGATAGTATAATGTAATAGGTATCTAGAAGTAGTAAGTCTATTTAGGCTCTGCATACGAGTATGGTTGCACAATATATGTGAGTTTCCTTGGATGACCTAAGGAAGTCAGGCAGAGTGACTTATCGTCTCTGGTGTCCTAGTGATAAGAGAAACTGCAACTGTTTTTAATAGCAACATGTGAGTGAGTTACCCAGAATAACCCAAAAAGTTACAATAGTAATTTATCGTTGTAATTGCCCAAGTGATAGGAGACATTCAGAACATCCTGAAATACACAGATAACTATAAATATCACACACAGCAACATACAGGTAATGACGACTGTTATATATAGAAGCATGAGTGAGTCGCTCAGGATAACCAAAGTTATTCCTCACGACAAAAGACTTTCAGATTTTTAAGCATATCTAAAAATACAAAGGAACGGTTACTATTGCAATACTCAGGATGTGTTAACAAGCCTCTATCTGGAGCAAGGTAGGTAAATATGATGGCCGTAGGTAAATATGTAGGGATCTTGGTAGAGCATTCTCTCTGTTGACACTTTCTGGAAAATTCTCTGACAACAAACACATTTGATACATTTGTAGATGAATGGTTCAGAGAACCGACATGTTGATAAATTAGACACATGTGCAACTCTTGGGTATCTTTATTGAGGAAACGTTTCGCCACACAGTGGCTTCATCAGTCCATACAAAGGAGAATCTTGAAGAACAGGAGGAGAATGAGGTAATCAGTCCCTCAACCTTGAGTCGATGTGGTCAGTCCATCAAGGCAGGGTGGCCCGAAAAAGAAAAACTTTCACCATCATTCACTCCATCACTGTCTTGCCAGAGGGGTGCACTACAGTTTATAAAACTGCAACATTAACACCCCTCCTTGATACTTATATTAATGCATATTTACCTAAAACTTAGGTAAAATGATGTCTCTTAGATGAGGTTTCGGGCTGACTACCACTTTTTGTTATTATACTGTAATATTCTTCCTGTAAATCTTTGATGCTCCTCCTTTCACTTAACCCGGAAGGGAATGTGAGGGGACGGGAGCTAAGGGATGGGTTACTGACGGCTCTCACACTCCACTGTGATACAGACCAGCGCTGTGTTTCTGTCTTGTTTTAGAGAGAAATTTCCTTCATATCCGTTGCTAGTCTTGCAGTGTTGCGTAGCTCCTGATGACGCACGAGAGTGCGAAAGATGCTGAGCCAAAGATTTTCATCCTCATGTGGCTTGTTCTGCATTGTTAAGATTGCCTGTTTGCGATGTATATACTGTCATCAGCCGAAAATCGAACCCAGGTGATTTAGTGTGGCTCCTGGGAACCGGGCTAACCTTGCGACATCTTAACCCACTTGACCACCATGCTACAAACCTCAGGCACCCAGTGAGCACACTGGATCTGCCACTTTTGATGCGAGCACATTTGTGACAAGACTAATTTCATTCTATACCCGTTTGGAATACCAGTGTCACTAGCAGTACACATATCAATGTATCCACAGAACAAAGTGGTTTTAAGCAGCTAACAATACTGCGACCAGCCGGGATTCGAACCCGGAGGGTTAGCCCGGCTCTCAGAAGCCATACTACAAGTCCCGGATGTTAACCATTCACAAGGACAGCATCCCTTTGATCCCACATTTATACTTACCACTCACAACCAATAACAGACTCACATGAATCTTAGTCACGGCTTTCTCTCTATAGATGCCTCTCATTACATTGTCAAATGCTCCAAACTTCAGAACACTCGTGAATTCACCTGATCTCTATCTCCTCCTTTCCTTACCTTCTCTCCTTATATTTTCTTTGCCTTTTCGTTCGTTTGCCTAGGATGAGTTCTGCCCTTTTTTTCCATTCTGCTTTTGGTCCCACCCTCGTTGGCCTTTATCTCTCCTGCAGTGCTCATTTTTCTTGTCTTTAGACTTTACTACTGCTATGTCTTCTTCTACTTCTATTGCCTCTCTACACTCAACAACCTCGCTTCCACCCACACATTTATTTATCCCCACATCATGTAACCTGAATAAGACACACTAACTTACTCCCTGACAAACACCCATACTTATAGATACGAAGAGGTCATTATCTCACACCCACACTTGTACCTACACAATCACATCATTACCACACACCATATTCGCACTTTCACCCACACCTGCACCACCCATTTTACCTATAGGAGGACAATTTCACATTACACCCACACCTGGTCTGACATCACTCAGGTGTAATTATCTGTGTCGGACAAAAAATGTGCAGAATTTAACAGCTGTGTGTGTGACGCACAAGTTTAATTATGCCAAAGCATGTTTTTGCTTTTGTTTTTCAACACGACAATTTTCAACTAGCAGGAAGGGGGTGGGGGCTGTTGTGTTTGTTGTGTGGTAATGGATGTGGCTGTTGGTAGAAGTGACAGCGATAGTTTAAAATATATTGTTGTTGGTAATACCGTTATTTCTTTCTGGTGTTGCAGGAGTTAAAGAATTAGTAGGATTATTGTTTATGGTGATTTTTAGTAGATGTGGTTATATTTGTGGGTGTTGTGATGAAGGTGTTTATTGTACATCTCTTATGTATGTTTAATTTTTGGAATATATTGACTGTAAATGCTTCGTCATTGCTTGTTTACTGGGAAAAATGACAATACTGAGCATGTCATCAGATTTTGGGTTTTACGAACCGATTCATAAGTTAAAGGTAGTAGGTCAGTTATTAGTTACGGAATTTATAGTAACATTAACAACTGCAATATATGCAGAGAACTTTGACCATGTAGGACTATGCAGTAAAAACAAAATTATGTGCAACACACACACACACACACACACACACACACACACACACACACACACACACACACACACACACACACACACACACACACACAAAATTAACAAATATTTTTTGCTAAGAAAATGACTAAAATGCTGAACATAATTGTTTTAATACCAACAATAAAAAAACGTTAAATAATTCACGTCGAAAGACTCCTGCGCAGTGTATTAAGTATAATTTTATATATGACGTTTATTACACATTTCTTGTTTGTCTTCTTAGACAGCCTAAGGTACGTTTGGGCATTGCTTATCATGTCTTATGCAGCATCCCGGGGTGGGCTCTCTAAATCAGGTGCTGGACCATGTTTATTTGTATCAGAGTGAGAAAGATGCGGCCTGGGTGAAGTTACCTCGGGGAAATGAGCAGCCCAGATCCTAGGACCCTCATCTGCCTCAAGTTAGCACACACCATACTAGAATATATGTATGGGTGAGCAATAGCTATACCAGTGTGTCCTAGTATTTTCTCTCTTCAAGCTCCCTTCACTGTTACTCGGCTTAACTGATCCATACCAGCTGTACATAGTGCAAACATTTCTTCATTCAGTCTGGTGATGGGAACATATGTTAAATTGAAATTATCTTCCAGTATATACTTCATACCCTATCACTGACCGCCCCACTGACTGCGCTATAAGCTTGTATGTACTACTGTCAAGCCCACTGAGGGTACTTGTGGCTATGGGACTGTCTTGGTGAACTTCTCGTTCTATTAAGATTAATAATTGCTGCCGGTAAAGAGTTATGCAACTTCGTGAATTAATAAACAGCAAATTAATGCCCGAAATATCAGCAATGACTCCTGTATCCTCCTCTCTTTAGCGCTGTATGACACTTGTCGGTTTAATACTTTATTTGACAATAATAATAACTCCCCTCTCCTGTATATAAAGTAACTGAAGCTTGTGCATTTCTCCTCTCTTTCCCGTCCTCTGTTCCCTTGCTAGTGATGTCAATACACAACAGATGGTTGCCTGGTGATTCACTGTTCAGGAGGCAGATGGAAGTTGGCCAGAGATAACTCAGGATGAATCTCCTTCTCTTGCTATCGAATTATAAAGCTTAGTGTCTTAGTGCGGAAGATTATGAAACACCTTGTGTTTGCTAGAAATTATCATAGAGGTGATGAAAATGATATAGAAATCCGACAAGTTGAAGAATGAGACACACGTGCAACATCTGGGAATCTAAACTTTGCTCAACAAAGATTCCCAAATGTTGTACATGTGTCTTATTTTTTATCGAGTATGATAGAAACAGAATAGATAGTGTGAGCAGAATGTTTTAGTTTACAAAACTCAGTTACATTATTGCCACGTTTTTTCTGACGTCGAGTTTGATTTAGTGTGGCTCCTGGGAACCGGGCTAACCTTGCTACATCTTAACGTTTTTCTGACGTCGAGTTTGACATTTTTTCTGATCATTTGAGAATCAACTCGAGTGTCGCAGTAGCTGATGAGACTCAAACTTCCTTAAAATCTTTATAATTTTCTTTGCATAATTTTGTTCTTCCGTCCTGTAACCTCGGATCATGGTACAACATCTAACTGTGCTGGGTGCATGATCTTAGAAGAAATGTGTGGTCCTGTGGGTCAGAGCGTCGTGCAATTTTCGCTCACAATGGGGCGGGGCAAAAGAACACGGGTTCGAGCCCTCGGCTAGTCGCAGTGTTGTTATTGATTAAATATCCGTTCCAGAAGGTCGGCCGAAAACCAATTTGTTTGAAAGCTGAAGAAATGTTTCCCTTAAGAAATAATGTAAAACCAATTTATCCATTCCAGACATCCAAAAAATATTAACAAAAAATACATTTTATAGAGAATAAATAATGTTTTTACATATAGAGAGCAATGAGAAATATAAATGACTAATGAAATGGATAATTGAGAATTAAACATCACACGTACGCCACTTTCGTATTTTTTTACGAATTCTTTCTTGAATTCTATCGTGTTTCTCACCTTTTTTTTACCAGAGGGCTGGCACTCAGAACTTTCTTTGGCCCCATGGTGGCTTATTTAGCAGTTGCAAGCACAAAAAACCAATGGATTATTACAAAATGTTTCGGATGAACGTGCAGAGTAATGTTCACTGAATGAATAACAAAGGCGGAGTTAGTCACGAACGTATGGACGATTTCCGACCGAAATTTTTTAGCCCAAAACCTATATATATATATATATATATATATATATATATATATATATATATATATATATATATATATTATATATATATATATATATTATTATCACACTGGCCGATTCCCACCAAGGCAGGGTGGCCCGAAAAAGAAAAACTTTCACCATCATTCACTCCATCACTGTCTTGCCAGAAGGGTGCTTTACACTACAGTTTTTAAACTGCAACATTAACACCCCTCCTTCAGAGTGCAGGCACTGTACTTCCCATCTCCAGGACTCAAGTCCGGCCTGCCGGTTTCCCTGAATCCCTTCAGAAATGTTACTTTGCTCACACTCCAACAGCACGTCAAGTATTAAAAACCATTTGTCTCCATTCACTCCTATCAAACACGCTCACGCATGCCTGCTGGAAGTCCAAGCCCCTCGCACACAAAACCTCCTTTACCCCCTCCCTCCAACCCTTCCTAGGCCGACCCCTACCCCGCCTTCCTTCCACTACAGACTGATACACTCTTGAAGTCATTCTGTTTCGCTCCATTCTCTCTACATGTCCGAACCACCTCAACAACCCTTCCTCAGCCCTCTGGACAACAGTTTTGGCAATCCCGCACCTCCTCCTAACTTCCAAACTACGAATTCTCTGCATTATATTCACACCACACATTGCCCTCAGACATGACATCTCCACTGCCTCCAGCCTTCTCCTCGCTGCAACATTCATCACCCACGCTTCACACCCATATAAGAGCGTTGGTAAAACTATACTCTCATACATTCCCCTCTTTGCCTCCAAGGACAAAGTTCTTTGTCTCCACAGACTCCTAAGTGCACCACTCACTCTTTTTCCCTCATCAATTCTATGATTCACCTCATCTTTCATAGACCCATCCGCTGACACGTCCACTCCCAAATATCTGAATACGTTCACCTCCTCCATACTCTCTCCCTCCAATCTGATATTCAATCTTTCATCACCTAATCTTTTTGTTATCCTCATAACCTTACTCTTTCCTGTATTCACCTTTAATTTTCTTCTTTTGCACACCCTACCAAATTCATCCACCAATCTCTGCAACTTCTCTTCAGAATCTCCCAAGAGCACAGTGTCATCAGCAAAGAGCAGCTGTGACAACTCCCATTTTGTGTGTGATTCTTTATCTTTTAACTCCACGCCTCTTGCCAAGACCCTCGCATTTACTTCTCTTACAACCCCATCTATAAATATATTAAACAACCATGGTGACATCACACATCCTTGTCTAAGGCCTACCTTTACTGGGAAAAAATTTCCCTCTTTCCTACATACTCTAACTTGAGCCTCACTATCCTCGTAAAAACTCTTCACTGCTTTCAGTAACCTACCTCCTACACCATACACTTGCAACATCTGCCACATTGCCCCCCTATCCACCCTGTCATACGCCTTTTCCAAATCCATAAATGCCACAAAGACCTCTTTAGCCTTATCTAAATACTGTTCACTTATATGTTTCACTGTAAACACCTGGTCCACACACCCCCTACCTTTCCTAAAGCCTCCTTGTTCATCTGCTATCCTATTCTCCGTCTTACTCTTAATTCTTTCAATTATAACTCTACCATACACCTTACCAGGTACACTCAACAGACTTATCCCCCTATAATTTTTGCACTCTCTTTTATCCCCTTTGCCTTTATACAAAGGAACTATGCATGCTCTCTGCCAATCCCTAGGTACCTTACCCTCTTCCATACATTTATTAAATAATTGCACCAACCACTCCAAAACTATATCCCCACCTGCTTTTAACATTTCTATCTTTATCCCATCAATCCCGGCTGCCTTACCCCCTTTCATTTTACCTACTGCCTCACGAACTTCCCCCACACTCACAACTGGCTCTTCCTCACTCCTACAAGATGTTATTCCTCCTTGCCCTATACACGAAATCACAGCTTCCCTATCTTCATCAACATTTAACAATTCCTCAAAATATTCCCTCCATCTTCCCAATACCTCTAACTCTCCATTTAATAACTCTCCTCTCCTATTTTTAACTGACAAATCCATTTGTTCTCTAGGCTTTCTTAACTTGTTAATCTCACTCCAAAACTTTTTCTTATTTTTAACAAAATTTGTTGATAACATCTCACCCACTCTCTCATTTGCTCTCTTTTTACATTGCTTCACCACTCTCTTAACTTCTCTCTTTTTCTCCATATACTCTTCCCTCCTTGCATCACTTCTACTTTGTAAAAACTTCTCATATGCTAACTTTTTCTCCCTTACTACTCTCTTTACATCATCATTCCACCAATCGCTCCTCTTCCCTCCTGCACCCACTTTCCTGTAACCACAAACTTCTGCTGAACACTCTAACACTACATTTTTAAACCTAGCCCATACCTCTTCGACCCCATTGCCTATGCTCTCATTAGCCCATCTATCCTCCAATAGCTGTTTATATCTTACCCTAACTGCCTCCTCTTTTAGTTTATAAACCTTCACCTCTCTCTTCCCTGATGCTTCTATTCTCCTTGTATCCCATCTACCTTTTACTCTCAGTGTAGCTACAACTAGAAAGTGATCTGATATATCTGTGGCCCCTCTATAAACATGTACATCCTGAAGTCTACTCAACAGTCTTTTATCTACCAATACATAATCCAACAAACTTCTGTCATTTCGCCCTACATCATATCGTGTATACTTATTTATCCTCTTTTTCTTAAAATATGTATTACCTATAACTAAACCCCTTTCTATACAAAGTTCAATCAAAGGGCTCCCATTATCATTTACACCTGGCACCCCAAACTTACCTACCACACCCTCTCTAAAGGTTTCTCCTACTTTAGCATTCAGGTCCCCTACCACAATTACTCTCTCATTTGGTTCAAAGGCTCCTATACATTCACTTAACATCTCCCAAAATCTCTCTCTCTCCTCTGCATTTCTCTCTTCTCCAGGTGCATACACGCTTATTATGACCCACTTCTCGCATCCAACCTTTACTTTAATCCACATAATTCTTGAATTTACACATTCATATTCTCTTTTCTCCTTCCATAACTGATCATTTAACATTACTGCTACCCCTTCCTTTGCTCTAACTCTCTCAGATACTCCAGATTTAATCCCATTTATTTCCCCCCACTGAAACTCTCCTACCCCCTTCAGCTTTGTTTCGCTTAGGGCCAGGACATCCAACTTCTTTTCATTCATAACATCAGCAATCATCTGTTTCTTGTCATCCGCACTACATCCACGCACATTTAAGCAACCCAGTTTTATAAAGTTTTTCTTCTTCTCTTTTTTAGTAAATGTATACAGGAGAAGGGGTTACTAGCCCATTGCTCCCGGCATTTTAGTCGCCTCATACGACACGCATGGCTTACGGAGGAAAGATTCTTTTCCACTTCCCCATGGACAATAGAAGAAATAAAAAAGAACAAGAGCTATTTAGAAAAAGGAGAAAAACCTAGATGTATGTATATATATATATGCATGTGCGTGTCTGTGAAGTGTGACCAAAGTGTAAGTAGGAGTAGCAAGATATCCCTGTTATCTTAGCGTGTTTATGAGACAGAAAAAGAAAACCAGCAATCCTACCATCATGTAAAACAGTTACAGGTTTCTGTTTCACAGTCATCTGGCAGGACGGTAGTACTTCCCTGGGTGGTTGCTGTCTACCAACCTACTACCTATATATATATATAAATATATATGCAATAAGATCACAGTAAACAGGTGATTTCAGAATATGCAAAACAACCACTCTGAAAGAATAGAGAAATTCCAAGCTCTTTCGTGACTACTCACATTATTATGACTACTCACATTATCATAGTTCCTTGATAATGTGAGTAGTCACGAAAGCGCTTGGAATTTCTCTATTCTTTCAGAGTGGTTGTTTTGCATATTCTGAAATCACCTGTTTACTGTGATCTTATTGCATATATATATATATATATATATATATATATATATATATATATATATATATATATATATATATATATATATATATATATATATATATTCGGGCAGGGTGGCCCGAAAAAGAAAAACTTTCATCATCATTCACTCCATCACTGTCTTGCCAGAAGGGTGCTTTACACTACAGTTTTTAAACTGCAACATTAACACCCCTCCTTCAGAGTGCAGGCACTGTACTTCCCATCTCCAGGACTCAAGTCCGGCCTGCCGGTTTCCCTGAACCCCTTCATAAATGTTACCTTGCTCACACTCCAACAGCACGTCAAGTATTAAAAACCATTTGTCTCCATTCACTCTTATCACACACATGCACGCATGCTTGCTGGAAATCCAAGCCCCTCGCACACAAAACCTCCTTTACCCCCTCCCTCCAACATTTCGTAGGCCGACCCCTACCCCGCCTTCCTTCCACTACAGATTGATACACTCTTGAAGTAATTCTGTTTCGTTCCATTCTCTCGTTACATGTCCGAACCACCTCAACAACCCTTCCTCAGCCCTCTGGATAACAGTTTTGGCAATCCCACACCTCCTTCTAACTTCCAAACTACGAATTCTCTGCATTATATTCACACCACACATGGCCCTCAGACATGGCGTCTCCACTGCCTCCAGCCTCCTTCTCGCTGCAACATTCCCCACCCATGCTTCACACCCATATAAGAGCGTTGGTAAAACTATGCTCTCACACATTCCCCTCTGCTTCCGAGGACAAAGTTCTTTGTCTCCACAGACTCCTAAGTGCACCGCTCACCCTTTTCCCCTCATCAATTCTATGATTCACCTCATCTTTCATAGACCCATCCGCTGACACGTCCACTCCCAAATATCGGAATACATTCACCTCCTCCATACTCTCTCCCTCCAATCTGATATCCAATCTTTCATCACCTAATATTTTTATCATCATAACCTTACTTTTTCCTGTATTCACTTTCAATTTTCTTCTTTTACATACACTACCAAATTCATCCACCAACCTCTGCAACTTCTCTTCAGAATCTCCCAAGAGCACAGTGTCATCAGCAAAAAGCAACTGTGACAACTCCCACTTTATGTGTGATTCTTTCTCTTTTAACTCCACGCCTCTTGTCAAGACCCTCGCATTTACTTCTCTTACATCCTCATCTATAAATATACTGAACAACCACGGTGACATCACACATCCTTGTCTAAGGCCTACTTTTACTGGGAAATAATCTCCCTCTTTCCTACATACTCTAACTTGAGCCTCACTATCCTCGTAAAAACTCTTCACTGCTTTCCTATACCATACACCTGCAACATCTGCCACATTGCCCCCCTATCCACCCTGTCATACGCCTTTTCCAAATCCATAAATGCCACAAAAAATCTCTTTAGCCTTATCTAAATACTGCTCATTTATACATCTCATTGTAAACACCTGGTCCACACACCTCCTACCTTTCCTAAAGCCTCCTTGTTCATCTGCTATCCTATTCTCCGTCTTGCTCTTAATTCTTTCAGTAATAACTCTACCATACACATTACCAGGTATACTCAACAGACTTATCCCACTATAATTTTTGAACCCTCTTTTGTCCCCTTTGCCTTCATACAAAGGAACTATGCATGCTCTCTGCCAGTCCCTAGGTACCTTACCCTCTTCCATACATTTATTAATTAAATAATAGCACCAACCACTCCAAAACTATATCCCCACCTGCTTTTAACATTTCTATCTTCATCCTATCAATCCCAGCTGCCTTGCCCCCTTTCATTTTATCTACTGCCTCACGAACTTCCCCCACGCTCACAACTGGCTCATCCTCACTCCTACAAGATGTTATTCCTCCTGCCCTATACACGAAATCACAGCTTCCCTATCTTCATCAACATTATGCAATTCCTCAAAATATTCCCTCCATCTTCCCAATACCTCTAACTCTCCATTAAACAACTCTCCTCTCCCATTTTTAACAGACAAATCCATTTGTTCTCTAGGCTTCCTTAACTTGTTAATCTCACTCCAAAGCTTTTTCTTATTCTCAACAAAATTTGTTGACATTGCTTCACCACTTTCTTAACCTTTCTCTTTTTCTCCATATACTCTTTCTTCCTTGCATCACTTCTACTTTGTAAAAACTTCTCATATGCTAATTTTCCTCCCTTACTACTCTATTTACATTAGCATCCCACCAATTGCTCCTCTTCCCTCCCGCACCCACTTTCCTGTAACCACAAACTTCTGCTGAACACTCTAAAACTACATTTTTAAACCTACCCCATACATCTTCGACGCAATTGCCTATGCTCTCATTAGCCCATCTATCCTCCAATAATTCTTTATATCTTACCCTAACTGCCTCCTCTTTTAGTTTATAAACCTTTACCTCTCTCTTACCTGATGCTTCTATTCTCCTTGTATCCCATCTACCTTTTACTCTCAGTGTAGCTATAACTAAAAAGTGATATGATATATCTGTGGCCCCTCTATAAACATGTACATCCTGAAGTCTACTCAACAGTCTTTTATCTACCAATACATAATCC